>NW_026089623.1:6442444-6549926 GCF_024586455.1 Bactrocera neohumeralis
TTGGTGCCCACACATCGATGAGTTTATCTTTTATATTCGTTTCTATAACTTCTTACTCGGTCTTACCGAATTGACATTTAGCAGCTTGACCTCTTAGTTTTAAAATGAATTTATTTAGGGTTTCCCCTTCCATTGGTTTCAGGGACCTAAATAGATGTCGTTCGAACGTCGAGTTCCTCTTTGGAGAGAAATGTTGTGTCAATTTACCCACGCACACCTCATATGGATCTACACCTTCTTTTCCTTCTACCAGCGCGTCTGGGATATTATACGCGACTTCTTGTAATTGAGCGCCGCCAAGGTGTAGCAGTTTACTTCTTTTCTTAGACGCAGTGGTAATGTCTTCTCCTTCTAAGTACAGCGTAAACGATCGAAGCCATTTTTCTCACTCTGTTCGGATTATCGACTTGTCCATCACGTCGCATAGAAATGGTGCCACACTGGGATTCATCATTTTCTTAGTATAATTAAGCCTTTATGTTTGTATGTATATGCAATTTAATGCCAAATTTTCTCTCTTCTCAAATTTCTTCACTTTGCAATTTAATGCCTATGCAATTTTACGCCGAATTTTCTCTTTATTATTTAGATTCTCTTCAACTGGCAATTTAATGCCTATGCAATTCAATGCCGAATTTTCTCTTCTTTAAGTTTTCTTCGCGCACTCGCACTTGCGCAGGCAAAATTCAGTCGCTCTCACACACTACCTGTTGCTTTTTTTTGACTCGCTGAATTGGGCAGTTATTTGCAAAAAAAAAAATTCTCTCCACCCTTTCCGATTCGTTTATTTTTTTCTTTTTTGTTATCCCATCCTCGTCGCCACTATATTGCCTTCCAAATAATACACAGTATAGTTTCAGTATTTTCATATATTCAATGTATCAGCATTGTGTAATATAATATATACCCTGCCAACCATAAGCGGGTAAAACACCAGATAATTAGCGGGTAACATGGTGGTAAACGTGGTGGTAAACATATAGAATGTTTCTTAAGCCTGGCAGATATTTTACCTACTCACGTACGTATACATGTGATCATACATCTTTGTTGCGCTCATTCAGCAGTGTCATATAAAAAAGTATATCTGTCCTGCTCTAATATCCCCAATCGACGGCTGATGCAGGGTTGCATTTTCGCTTTTTAAATAGCTGATACAGGGTTGCATTTTAAACAGCTGATGCAGGGTTGCATTTTTTGATTCCTACTTTTAAAATTTCTTAAAATTTCAAACTAAACTTTTTAATTTTCAAAATTTTTATTTTATTTTATTTTTTATATGTTACAAAAAATTTATTACAATTTATATAAATAAAAATATTTTTAATTTAAAAAATATTTAATATTTGAAAAAAGATTAAATAAAGAAAAGAATTTTTAAAGCCTGAAAATAAAAGAGTGGAAAATATTATAAAACAAAAATTCCTGTAAATAAAATAAAGGTTATTAAAACCTGAAAATAAAAGAGTGGAAAAATATTATAAAAGAAAAATACCTGAAAATAAAATAAAGATTATTAATACCTGAAAATAAATAATAATTACATTGAAGAAGATGAATTGTATAAAATGATAATAATATCTGAAAAAAAAGATTAATATTATCTGAAAGAATAAAATATATTAAATACAAATAGAATTTACTCTGAAAGCAAAGATTAATTAAATAAAAATAGTGATAAAATCTGAAAAGAAAGAATAATTAAATAAAAATCATAATAATATCTGAAATAAAAGAATAATATTATCTGATTATTTAAAATATAAAGCAAACTTTTGCTTTCACATATTATATTGGATTGTGCAGGCCGCCTTAAACGCATAAAATACATGCTTATGTACATATGTAATTATTTTTGCGTATTATATTGAACTGCGCAATCCAATTTCAAACAACACACACTTTTTCTCACATACTTACTTAACAATTTATATTTGCTGCTTCTGATGATATTGCTGCAGCTTCTAATTCCAATGCCGTAAAAACAAATGAAGTAATTATTTGCAAATTATTTAAAAAAAATCATTCACTTACCTTCTTGTTGTACGAGCCTCCTTTACGATAGTACGATCACGAATGACATGCATCTTTCAATCGTTTTTTTATTACCCTTTTTGGGATTTTCTTTTGTCACTATTGACAATAATGTTTTCTCCTTCGCACTCATTCAAATAAATCAAGAGATGAAAGAAACTTTTTTTCATCGCATTTAGGTAAACAAAAAATAACCCGAAAATGTGCGTTGGTGTTAGTATATAGAGAAAAAATGTGTAGTTGGATTGGAATATTTGTCTCAAGCGGGTAGCCGTAGTTCGCAGGGTAATAGCGTATGAATTCACTGTGCACTCGATGACTCTACTATATTAACTGCGCACTCGATGACCCTCGTTATTACTCTACTCGCTCCTCGCTCGTTTTCCATTCGCATCGGTGGTGCTGCCAGTTGTCATCACTCACTAGGGTTGCCACAATAGTCATATTTTTAAAATTAATTTTCGAATTCAGTTTCTTAAGTATATCAAAACCTAAAAGTCCTTCGTAATTTTCAGAAAATGTATACACATAGAATTTTAAATTATGTTTAGTAAAAGCAGCTATTTCCTACACTTTGTCTAGAACAACTTTACCTGTTGCCGTTTTTAAAATAATTGGTTTTACTTCTGTAGTTCTTATATATAAAAATGAAACCGTTTTCGTTGTCACGGCATCACGCGTGAATGGCTGAACCGATTTGGCTGATTTTTTTTTGTTGTATTTGCTATTATTAGGAGAAGGTTCTTATGTAAGAGAAAATTACGAAAGTTGCCGCAAAACCCCTAAAAACAGCCCTTTTCTTTTTCCCATACAAACGTTTTATTTTGTATATACATACATATGTACATACATATGTAAGTAAAATTGATTGTTTGTGTGTTAGTAACGCTAACGCTCGAGAACGGCGGAACCAATCCCCATGACATCAGAAGTTGTTCGCTGTGGATCTGGAAAGGGTTAGATATAAAAAAAAAACCATATACTTTTCATAAGGGAAAGTCGAAAAATTGGAAATTTCCAAAAAGTGACTTTTCATACAATTATTTTTTGTTTTTGTTTTTCAATATTTTGATTTGTAAATTATTTGAATCGTTCAATTTCGGTCGCTTGCTTTTCTATTCCGGCTATTTAAAAGAAAAATTATTGAAAATTATTCAGTGAAAACTTTATGTGTGTTTCAACCGAAGTGATCAATTACAGATTGAAATTTGTTACGAAGCAACGAAGACATCGCGCTAATATCGGTCGGCGTTCTTTTTGCCATCAACGTATGGCCGCCCAAGACACATGAACTACATGAGACTCCCAGCATGCGATGACATATGTGTGGAATTATGGATCGCTGTCAATCAGCAAGCGATCATCACGATAATACAGCAAGACTTTTCCAACAACAGCTACGATGTTTGATGGACTTTATCTTGAAGCAACGTATGTATATACAAGTATGGTGCAGTCAGATGCTGGATGTACTCTGTTGAGCTTCAAAAAAGAGGTTTGCCGCACGCACACATTCTTCTTTGAATGGTGGATGGTGGTTACACCAGATCAAATTGATGAAATCATTTCTGCGGAAATTCCTCATGCAGAGAAAGATCCATTATTCTACGAAGTGATGAAAACCAATATGGTGCATGAACCTTACGGACACCACAATCGCACTTCGGTTTGTATGTCTGACAATAAATGCACGAAACACTATCCACGTGCTTTTCTTTCGGAAACGCAAACTGGAAATGATGGATATCCACTCTATCGTCGTAGCTCATCAGACGACAATGGAAGAACATTTACCATTCAACTTAGAGTAGTGAATATCGAAGTCGACAACATATGGATCGTACCATATTCGCCACTATTGTCTAATTCACATTCAAAACTCATGCCAATGTTTGATATTGTAGTTTGGTGAAATCGACTTTTCCGACTGTTGTGCGTTTCGCAGTTCATTTGGAGAATGGCTAAAGAGTGTTTTCAACCCAGAGAATACATTGACGAGGTTTTCTCAACTTGCATCAGTGATTCGTTTGTGAGCACATCACTCTATTTGGAAATGCCTTGATATTATGCATGGAATGCATCGCCGAGGTACGCAGAAAACAAGGCCAACCAATAGATTGACATCCAGGTGTGTTCTCAACTAACTCCTTAGGACGAATTTACATAATCCACCCGAAAAAATACGATTGCTTATACCTTCGGTTGCTATTAATAAATGTACGTCGTTCATCTTCCATCCGAATCAACTAAAAAGTGAAAATTGATTTTTTGACACCTAAGCCCTCTTTCCGTAGACCAGGTCACATATAATGATTTTGCTTATAATACTAATATAATATACGAGCAAGAATTAGCCGAACATATCGATCATTGAGGCAGTTGTCTTCATATAATTTTTTAAAAACATGTTTTCGAGTATATTTGAGCAAAGGCATAAGTTCATGAAATCAGTCTAAATTTTTATACTCTCGCAACAAAGTTGCTAAGGAGAGCATTATTGTTTTGTTCACATAACGGTTGTTTGTAAGTCCTAAAACTAAAAGAGTCAGATATAGGATTATATATACCAAATGGATCAGGGTGACGAGTAGAGTTGAAATCCGGATGTCTGTCTGTCCGTCCGTCCGTCTGTCCGTCCTTGCAAGCTGTAACTTGAGTAAAAATTGAGATATCATGATGAAACTTGGTACACGTATTCCTTGGCTCCATAAGCAGGTTAAGTTCGAAGATGGGCAAAATCGGCCCACTGTCACGCCCACAAAATGGCGGAAACCGAAAACCTATAAAGTGTCATAACTAAGCCATAAATAAAGATATTAAAGTGAAATTTGGCACAAAGGATCGCATTAGGGAGGGGCATATTTGGACGTAACTTTTTTGGAAAAGTGGGCGTGGCCCCGCCCCCTACTAAGTTTTTTGTACATATCTCGGAAACTACTATAGCTATGTCAACCAAACTATATAGAGTCGTTTCCTTCAGGCATTTCCATATACAATTCAAAAATGGAAGAAATCGCATAATAACCACGCCCACCTCCCATACAAAGGTTATGTTGAAAATCACTAAAAGTGCGTTAACCGACTAACAAAAAACGTCAGAACCACTAAATTTTACGGAAGAAATGGCAGAAGGACTACACCCAGCCCTTTTTTTAAAATTGAAAATGGGCGTGGCGTCGCCCACTTATGAACCAAAAACCATATCTCAGGAGCTACTCGACGGATTTCAATGAAATTCGGTATGTAATATTTTCTTAACACCCTGATAACATGTACGAAATATGGGTGAAATCGGTTCACAACCACGCCTTCTTCCAATATAACGCTATTTTGAGTTCCATCTGATGCCTTCTCTGTATAATATATACATTAGGAAATGAAAATACAATTCAATACTCAAAGTACACAAATTGATCTAATCTAATTAATTTTACAGCGAAATAAAAAAATATGTAAATGACGGATAATGAAATCTCGATTATCACTTTATCATGCGAGAGTATAAAATGTTCGGTGACACCCGAACTTAGCTCTTCCTTACTTTTTTTTTTTGACCTTTAAAATTTCACAGTACAACAGCTAATCTGGGGGGTGAGAAATTCCAAGTCAGGGTGATGTTACTAGGTCAGTATAGTAAAACCTTCAAAGGGTTTAGCGTTCGTATGTGTCAGTTTTTTTTATGACCTTTTAAATTTTTTCCTTATTCCCAAAATATTATAGTCAACGAAAATTGGGTACCAAATATAGTGTGTAAAAGCTGCTACAACCATCTAATGGATTGGAAAAATAGATAATAGTGGTTCGCGAGTTGTGTTAAACTACGTTTTTGCCAAAATGTTACAACTAAGCGAAAAAACATCAAGATAAGGAAAAAATTTAAAAGGTCATAAAAAAATTGACACATACGAACGCCAAGCCCTTTGAGGGTTTTACTTTACTGACCTAGTACCATCACCCAGACAATAATCCCAAAAGTGTTCCACAGTGTAATCATTGGTGTATGTAAACTTTTTTGATATGAATTAGGCGCATTTTAAGCTTCAGCATTAATTTTTTTATTTGTGTAAAAAAAAATTTTTGGTATGCTATATTTAATGTTAAATATACGTATCTTGAAATGGATAGAAAAAAACTACAAAATTTATTAATTTTGCAACAAATAAACATCTCGTAATTTTATAGAACTGTATGTGTATGTATGTGAACTTTATTGGTCCACTGTATAAGTTAGCAACATTAAAGTTAATTGCGATAAATAGAATAATGCTGGATAAACAATATACCAATCAACATCCGGCACGCGCAGTATAAACTACAGCCAGGAACTAATGCTGACCAACAATAATGCAACAATTGTCGAGCAATTAACAAATCAACATCCGGCACACGCGGAATAACGAGACACAAATAAATAAATCAATAGTGCTAGCATAAGCAATTTTTAAGTTATAAATAATTGATAATTGAAATCGTAATTTAGTCTTAGCAGAACAATTAACAATAAAGGTCATCTTGACCAAAAAAAATGCAAATTTTTTAGCCGTTTCAATTTAACCGGCAATAATTTATATATTATTGGGTCTAGCAAGCCACCCTGAGGTACACCAACCCTTAATACTCGTTCTTTTGATATGAAGTCTGCTACTTTAACTCTAAATTGACTCCAAGGTTTTATGCAATTCGCAAGGTAAAACGTTTTTGATTTACCATAAGAGGCCTCCATCCCCGCAGAACTAATACGGCTGTGTAAGCTGACGTTTAGCAACACCAAAAGCTCCGTCAGAATCGGGAAGGACCTCTCCGAGCCGTTCGATACCAAACGAGGTTTCAGACAAGGCGATTCCCTATCGTGCGACTTTTTCAACGTGCTTCTGGAGAAAATAGTTCGAGCCGCAGAACTAAATAGAGTGTACAGCTGCTGGCGTATGCCGATGATATTGATATCATCGGCCTTAACAACCGCGTCGTTAGTTCTGCTTTCTCCAGACTGGACAAGGAAGCAAAACAAGTGGGTCTGGCAGTGAACGAGGGCAAGACGAAATATCTCTTGTCATCAAACAAACAGTCGTCGCACTCGCGACTTGGCACTCACGTCACTATTGACAGTCATAACTTTGAAGTTGTAGATAATTTCGTCTATCTTGGAATCAGCATTAACACCACCAACAATGTCAGCCTAGAAATCCAACGCAGGATAACTCTTGCCAACAGTTGCTACTTCGGACTGAGTAGGCAATTGAGAAGCAAAGTCCTCTCTCGTCAAACAAAAACCAAACTCTATAAGTCACTCATAATTCTCGTCCTGCTATATGGTGCAGAGTCTTGGACGATGTCAACAACGGATGAGTCGACGTTGCGAGTTTTCGAGAGAAAAGTTCTGCGAAAGATGTATGGTCCTTTGCGCGTTAGCCACGGCGAATACCGCATTCGATGGAACGATGAGCTGTACGAGATATACGACGACATCGACATAGTTCAGCGAATTCAAAGACAGCGGCTACGCTGGCTAGGTCATGTTGTCCGGATGGACGAAAACACTCCAGCTCTGAAAGTATTCGACGCAGTACCCGCCGGGGGAAGCAGAGGAAGAGGAACACCTCCACTCCGTTGGAAAGACCAAGGGGAGAAGGACCTGGCTACGCTTGGAATATCCAATTGGCGCCACGTAGCGAAAAGCAGAAACGACTGGCGCGCTGTTGTTAACTCGGCTATAATCGCGTAAGTGGTGTCTACGCCAATTAAGAAGAAGAAGAACACCGTTAGCATTCCATGGACAGATATTTACGTAGTGTGCTCATTTCTTACTTAATAAATTCTGAAGCATTTGATTTTGTGATTTTATTAAATCTTGGATCATGCTTTGCGTGGTAGACATAGTGTGCCATACACTGTGTAAGATTTACAATCATAGTTTCAGTACCTCCATTTGGAGGATTTTGCAGCAGTTGCATTTGTACAGTGTTGCCTTTTACTACATTTGCATAGCTTCCTTGCATATTTGTATTGTTAGAAGTAAAAAGTTGCTATAATTTCATTACGGGGTGTTTGTAACATTTGGTTACGACGTGCTTGAATGACCTGTGACAACTTCGATTTCAAAATATACAGAACAACCCCTGTAGTTAGCAGTGTGATTTCCTCCACAATTGATGCATTTTTTTATTTAATTCGTCTTTCGTAAGTGTGCATATAAACGTGGGATATAAATCCCCACATACCAGACAAACACTGCGTAGAGTGCAACATGATTTGGTATGCCCATATTCTTGGCAGTTATTATATTACCGGACCGTTTCATTTATGTGGTTTTCAACACTTACTCTACGACGCAACAAATATTTCATATTATATATGGGATATGTTTCATTTTTTTAGGTTTATTAGAGTTCGGCAACAATACAATTTTAAACATTGGCTGTGGTACTTTGATTCTATTAAATATAGTTACAACAGTTTTAATACCAAAACCGCATTCTTCCAATGCTTCTTTGACTTCATTAGAGTCTACGGCGGACTCTATACCCTTAACTACAACAACTAGGCCCTTAGAGCTCTTCAGTTGATACGAATATCAGTTCTTGTTTTTATTTGTCAAAAATTTAACAATTTCCATACAACTTTTTTCAGTGTAGAACTGAATTTTTGTTTCATCTATATTGCCTTTTTTCCAAGACACTATATGAAAATTGTTAGTACCTACAATCTTACTTAATTTAGCCACAAGAGCATTACTGCTACGCTCGAGTTAAGGAAGATAACATTCCTTATCATAGTCACGAACCCAAATACATTAACAAATCCTTATCAGCTGTAAACATAAAAACATGTCTCATGACATATACACATAATAATGTATTGTAATTATCAGTAACAGATAAGAACTTATCCAAAAATATTTATCAGCTTAAAATAAGAACACAACAGAACAACATGAATGTCGATACTACAAATAGTTGTAAGCATACCTAATGTGTTTTAGGCTTCGTATTACCACAAACCAAGAAGGTGTATTAAACTCAATAAAGAATAATAATAAACCCAAAACTATTATTATTTAACTGGGGGCTCAACCGGGATTGCAAATCAACTTGCTTTCCAGCCAGTCTTTGAAATATAAGACTTAAAAAACGAAAATCCACGGTCTTAAAGAAAGACACATCAGGCTCGATGGAACAAAGATCACGCACAAATATATCAGGAGCAGCAGTAGATATTCTTACAAACCACAACACGAAGATGAATTTTTATTCCATAATAAATAGATTGGATTACACGTTTGCGGACCAAAGGCCACTATACGTCCTTTTAGAGGAAATGAAAAAGATCGTACAAGGAAGGAACACCTTAGCTGAATTCCACAGTGAAGTGAGCAAAGCGCTTAACCTGGCATTTCCAAAAATTAAGATGTCCAAAATCCAAAACAGTGGTTCTATGAAAGACTATGCAAACCAGGAAGCAGTAAGGACCTTCAACCTAGGGTTAAATAGCAAATATACAAGTGGGACATTGTATAGTCATAACCCTAAAGATTTGGAAACAGCTTACGCAGTAGGTAGTACTATTTACCACGACAATGTGAATCGCCAATTCGAGGTACATTCTAATCTACTAAGGGGGAACGAGCAACAACGATTCCATCAACCTGATGATAAAAGGAAATATAATCCTCGCTTCAACGAAGGCCGAGTTTATTCACATAGAGAGGACGGACAACATCATCAATACAGACCAAACGTCAGAATACAGAGGAATTATCAACCGCAACAACAACTTGCACCAGAACCAATGGAGGTGGACAGTTCGCAGCAGTACCAGATGCCAACTTATTACTTCAATCAACCAAGGAATCTGCCTCACCAACAAAATCCATTCAAAAGAGACAGGAACGTTTCGTCACAAAACTTCCATCAACAAAAAATGCAACGCATCAATCAAACCGCACAAGCAGACTACGATGGACATTTTGAGACACGGAGTACTTTTTTAGGCGAGTAAACGGGTTGCCTTGTATCAAAACTAAATGTGGATTAACCGGCACACCCGTTACAATTGTAGTGGACACAGGATCAACTAATAATTATATTAGCAACAAATGTAAAATCGGTAAGTCAATACAAATTATTCCTTTTAAAACAAAAACTTTACATGGCTTTTCAGTCATTAATTCAAAAAAAGTGATTGGGACATATGGATATGATTTAGTATATTATGAAATAGATAAGCTAAATGAATTCGATATGATATTAGGAGAACAGGGACTTAGAACTCTTAAAGCAGAAGTGAATTTATTTGATTATAGTTTAAAGTACCAGAAGGAAGTGACCCATAACGTAGAACGAAAAATTAATTTTACTATCAATAACCCTCAATACGAAGAAGACATTAGAAAACTAATGCAAAAAAACGTTCAAATAAGTGAAACTCTTCCTTTCACTACAACTATTCAGGCGAAAATTAGGACCCAGACAGAAGAACCATTATGGACAAAACAATATCCACATTCCATTGCGGATAACGACTTTGTGAATAAAGAAATTAGCGAGTTATTAAAAAATGGAATTATTAAACCAAGTAAAAGCCCATATAATTCACCCATATGGACTGTTCCAAAAAAGGCACCGACGAACAAGGTAAGCCGAAAGGGAGAATGGTAGTTGATTTCCAAAAAATTAATGCTCAAACAATCACAGATAGATATCCAATACCTGATGTAAATATGACTATCCAAAATTTAGGAAAAGCAAAAGTGTTTTCAACTATAGATTTAGAATCAGGATTCCATCAAATTTTAATAAAGGAATCCGATAGAGAAAATACCGCTTTTGCAGTCAATGGAGCAAAGTATGAATTTGTTAGGATGCCGTTTGGGTTGAAAAACGCACCTTCAATCTTTCAACGATGCGTAGACGATATCTTACGAGAATATATTGGTAAAATTGCATATGTATATATACACGATGTATTAATATTCTCTTCCTCACCCGAAGAACATATTGAACACGTTTCAACTCCTATCTCAAAATAAACAACCAATTGCTTTCATTGCAAGAACATTAAATGATACTGAACAGAATTATAGCACAAATGTAAAAGAACTATTAGCCATAGTTTGGTCACTTCAAAAGTTAAGAAACTATCTATATGGGGTAGCAAATTTATTCAATACGAGTATCAGACAAGAATCCGAATACGAAATTAAAAAGGTGGAAAGGTTTAATTGAAGAATATGGAGCAAAACTTATTTATAAACCAGGACACCAAAATGTTGTAGCAGACGCTTTATCAAGACAACAAATAAATGCGACTACTGATTGTTCTCAACATTCGGCAGAAAGTTCACCTGTAGAACATTTCAAAAGGGTGAAACAACCATTGAATTCATTTAGAAATCAAATTGTACCTATTTATGATCCAGCCAAGGTAGGCGTATCAACGAAAACAATTTTTCCAAATAGAGTACGTCATACAATCCACTACAAAGACAAGAATTACTAAATAGAAAAGTTAAAAGAAGTTGCAAGACCAACTGTCACGAACGCTTTAAAAATAGACGAGGAAATATTATTTCATGTCAAAGGTGACATTATTGCTAATTTTCCAACATGCACATTTGTAATATCACCAAATCTATTGATAGATGTTATAAACATAGACGAACAAAAGGAACTAGTAGTAAAGACACAAAGACGTGCTCCCCGCAATTATAAAAATAACACACAAGAAATTTAACTTACACATTTTTGGCCCAACGTGAAGGAAATGTGTAGAACAGAAACAATAAAATGTGAAATTTGTTTACAACACAAGTATGAAAGACATCCAAACAAACAACCTATAGCTTAGTACGCAGCTCTCAAGAAACGTAAAAACTTCATAAAAAAAAAACGCTTAAGAAACGGTCAAGAAACTTTCCTGCGATAAATTTACTTGTGCTAGTACGCAGCTCTCAAGAAATCTAGTACTAATTTTTGATACTTTTTTTCCGTAAAATGTGAACATGACAAACCTGGTTTTGCGAAGAAACATCAAATCAACAATTGTTTCTTGAAGGAAATTCGAAGTAATCGTCAAATTCATCCTAAATTAGTTGAAATCATTATTATGAAGTATATTCCATTTTGAAATGTTGAATAAAACCTACCAATCATCAACAACATTTCTTAAATCTCAATGAAAATATTTATGTTACCATACACATACACACATACATATTACGCACAAAGTTTGTTTTCTTTGTTTATTCTCTCTTACTCTTCTAATGTAGATCATTCACAATGCGTAACCAGCTGCCAAAATTGCTTGAGAAATAATGTATTTTTTTTCTTGAGCAATTAGTTGCGAGCTGCATACCAACCTTTATGACTGATAACGAAAATGTGTTCGTAGGCAACGTAGCGAAAGCAGTGTATAACAGACTTCGAATTACACATGCATTGACACCAATACACCATTCAACAACGAACGGTCAAGTTGAACGAGTTCACAGTACGCTAATCGAAATTTCGACAAGTTTAACTAGCGAAAACAAAACAGCTCATGGCAAAGAATTGTTTAACGCGGTACGACAGTACAATAAAACTCTCCATTCAACTACAGGACAACAAGTATCCGGAAATAGAAGATATTTTACTCAATAATCAAGGAAGAGTATTAAATCATCACAATAAAGGTAGAAAGACAATCACATATAAGTCAGGAGATATAATTTATTCCCGAACGGACAGACGGAATAAAAGTGCCAATAAATACATATAATAAACATATTGTAAAAGAAGATCGCGGTGCAACCATTCTAACTGAGAGAGGAAAAATTATCCATAAGGACAGCATTCGAAGACAGGCTACAGCATGTACAGCGGTATTATAATATTATTTACAATTTACTCCTCTTTTGCAGATTTAGTGATTGACCTCAGTAATAGGAAATTTGTTTCGACTGAGACAGACATAGTGTATTTATTTGAAGACACACAATTTTTGTACCATGTAGCCAATTTAACGACTATACTTACACCGTACGAAAATATAATGAGGAACAGGTATAATGCAAATCTGAAGGAAGAAGAGGCCATTCTTGTCAGTAAAATAGAGGCTTTAAAATCACAATTAATACTTACAAACTATAGGGCACGACTTTCACTAAATTTTTTCGGCTCAATTATAAAATTCGTCACAGGAACACCAGACCATGACAATTTAATAGAAATAAAAACAGGCTTAAATTACTTAATTGAAAACAATAACAAACAAAGGAAGATTAACTCTCAGTTTGAAAATTTATTAGAAAAATTAGATCCGAAATCTGTCGTAAAAGAATTTGTAATCAGAGAAGTTTACAAAGAGTTAGAGACAATTACAAATACAATTAATTAATTAGAATATTCGGATATATTTATGACAGGAACATCAAAAATTTCATTTGAAATCAATTCGTGAATATTGTTTAAGTTTAAATTATTTTTACTTTGGAAAATTTCCATTTCTAGCAAAATTAATTGTATTTGTAATATATTAATAATATTAGGATTATTTATATACGCCTCAGTAAAGGCATCTAAATGTTACCAGATTTAACAAGAAGCCAAAAAAAGCGGAGTTTTCGAGCAGGTATATGAAATGGAAGTACAGCGACTCCAAACACAGCGCCTTTGAAATGAGGACATTTCGTTTTAACAGAGGCGAGAGTTAAGGAAGATAACATTCCTTATCATACTCACGAACCCAAATATATCAACAAATCCTTATCAGCTGTAAACATAAAAACATGTCTCATGACATATACACATAATAACGTATTGTAATTATCAGTAGATTGAAGAAGATTTATCAAGCTACCTGGCTGTCTCCGGATCGAAAAACTGCCAACCAGATCGATCATGTTGTGATAGACGGAAGACACGTTTCCAGTGTTTTAGATGTGCGTGCGCTCCGAGGTCCTAACATCGACTCGGACCACTATCTTGTTGCAGCTAAGATTCGCACCCGTCTCTGTGCAGCAAAAAACGAACGCCACCAAACAAAAGGAAGTTTCGACGTCGAGAAGCTGCAATCACAACAGACAGCCGAACGATTTTCTACACAGCTTGCACTCCTGCTCTCTCAGAGCACTCGTCAACAACTCGGTATAAGGGAACTGTGGGGCGGCATTTCGAACTCCTTACGTACAGCTGCAACCGAAACCATTGGTTTTCGGAAAGTGTAAAAGAACAGCTGGTACGACGAGGAGTGCCGTGTCGCAGCGGAGAGAAAACAGGCTACCTACCTCGCAACGTTACGATCGACCACTACACGTGCGGGATGGGATAGATACCAGGAATTGAAGAGGGAAGAGAGACGCATTTGCAGACAGAAGAAGAAAGAGGCCGAAATGCGTAAGTACAAAGAGCTTGATAATCTGGCCGACAGGGGACCCCACAATCTGCGTCAACTACCGTGGGATTAGCCTCCTCAACATCGCATATAAGGTTCTATCGAGCGTATTGTGTGAAAGATTAAAGCCCACCGTCAACAAACTGATTGGACCTTATCAGTGTGGCTTCAGACCTGGAAAATCAACAACCGACCAGATATTCACCATGCGCCAAATCTTGGAAAAGACCCGTGAAAGGAGAATCGACACACACCACCTCTTCGTCGATTTCAAAGCTGCTTTCGACAGCACGAAAAGGAGCTGCCTTTATGCCGTGATGTCTGAATTTGGTATCCACGCGAAACTAATACGGCTGTGTAAGCTGACAAAAACTCCGTCAGAATCGGGAAGGACCTCTCCGAGCCGTTCGATACCAAACGAGGTTTCAGACAAGGCGATTGCCTATCGTGCGACCTTTTCAACCTACTTCTGGAGAAAATAGTTCGAGCCGCAGAACTAAATAGAGAAGGTACCATCTTCTAGAAGAGTGTACAGCTGCTAGCGTATGCCGATGATATTGATATCATCGGCCTTAACACCCGCGCCGTTAGTTCTGCTTTCTCCAGACTGGACAAGAAAGCAAAACAAGTGGGTCTGGCAGTGAACGAGGGCAAGACGAAATATCTCCTGTCCCCAAACAAACAGTCGTCGCACTCGCGACTTGGCACTCACGTCACTGTTGACAGTCATAACTTTGAAGTTGTAGATAATTTCGTCTATCTTGGAACCAGCATTAACACCACCAACAATGTCAGCCTAGAAATCCAACGCAGGATAACTCTTGCCAACAGTTGCTACTTCGGACTGAGTAGGCAATTGAGAAGCAAAGTCCTCTCTCGACAAACAAAAACCAAACTCTATAAGTCACTCATAATTCCCGTCCTGCTATATGGTGCAGAGTCTTGGACGATGTCAACAACGGATGAGTCGACGTTGCGAGTTTTCGAGAGAAAAGTTCTGCGAAAGATTTATGGTCCTTTGCGCGTTGACCACGGCGAATACCGCATTCGATGGGACGATGAGCTGTACGAGATATACGACGACGTCGACATAGTTCAGCGAATTAAAAGACAGCGGCTACGCTGGCTAGGTCATGTTGTCCGGATGGACGAAAACACTCCAGCTCTGAAAGTATTCGACGCAGTACCCGCCGGGGGAAGCAGAGGAAGAGGACGACCCCACTCCGTTGGAAAGACCAAGGGGAGAAGGACCTGGCTTCGCTTGGAATATCCAATTGGCACCACGTAGCGAAAAGAAGAAACGACTGGCGCGCTGTTGTTAACTCGGCTATAATCGCGTAAGCGGTGTCTACGCCGATTAAGAAGAAGAATTATCAGTAAGAGATAAGAACTTATCCAAAAGTATTTATCAGCTTAAAATAAGAACACAACAGAACAACATGAATGTTCTGCCGATACTACAAATAGTTGTAAGCAAACCTAATGTCTTTTATTCTTAGTATTATCACAAACCAAGAAGGTATATTGAACTCAATAAAGAATAATAATAAACCCAAAACTATTATTATTTAACTCTCGCGCAAATATATGGGAGTTAGTTTGGCATTAACGACTGTGGTAGTACCCTTCCCATCGTCGTCTGAACCATTGAACCATTGCTTAGGAAGGCCAATCTGTTGGCACTCAAAACATCTGTTTTATTCTTATTTTTCCTTGAAATTTTTTAGGACTGACCGCTGACTTTGAAGGACTTAATTTCCTTTTTATATTGACCTAGCGGTCAATGCCAGTTTGTACAGACGGGCCTTTTTTTTGGTTCATTCTCACCTTGCGTTATGATTTTCTTCGTTGCCTGTGCGTTTGCTGGTACCTGCAGACTGGTTATGGTCCGCGCATTTGTTGTTGCCTGAATGTTGTTTTCTGCTGCTTCTGCTGATGACGTCCTTTGATTCGTTTCCTTTTCAGCTGATCGCCAGTATATGTTATTGTTTTTGGCTCGACAAAGCTGAAGTAGACTTTTAAGGAATGCCTTTGGCGTTGCGAAGCACTTATTATTGTTTGTTTGGTTTTTTGTTTTTTTTTCACTTGTTGATTCGTGCACTAAACATAAACAAAGTTTATTATTATTAATATGTGTTCACTGTCTTTTATGTTTGTTTACAATATAATAAATTGTTTTGTTTTTTTTTGTTTTTTGCTTGACAATTATTTTATCTTTATTTTTTTGTAAAGACAGAATTCACCGAGCGAATTAAATAAATTGATTGAAGATAATTCACTTTCCTTAAAAAAGAGTGTTTGCATATTCCCTTCAACATTCTTGTTATACCCTGAACAGGGTATATTAAGTTTGTCACGATGTTTGTAACACCCAGAAAGAAGCGTCGGAGACCCTATAAAGTATGTATATATATATAAATGATCAGTATGTTGAGCTGAGTCGATTTAACCATGTTCGTCTGTCTGTCTGTCCGTCCGTCCGTCCGTCCGTCCGTCTGTATATATACGAAGTTGTCCCTCAGTTTTTAAGATATCCTTTTGAAATTTTATAAACGTCATTTTCTCTTCAAGAAGCTGCTCATTTGTCGGAACGGTCGATATCGGACCACTATAGCATATAGCTACCATACAAACTGAACGATCGGAATCAAGTTCTTGTATGGAAAACTTTCACATTTGACAATGTATCTTCACTAAATTTGGTACAGGTTATTTTCTAAGGCAACTATGTAATCTCCGAAGAAATTGTTCAGATCGGCTTACTATAGCATATAGCTGTCATACAAACTGAACGATCGGAAAAAAGATCTTGTATGGAAAACTTTCACATTTGACAATGTATCTTCACTAAATTTGGTACAGATTATTTTCGAAGACAACAATGTAATCTCCGAAAAAATTGTTCAGATCGGATTACTATAGCATATATGTAGCTTCCATACAAACTGAACACATAGTTACTAAAAGAAATGCACTTGTGAAGGGTATATTAGCTTCGGTGCAGGCGAAGTTAACGTTTTTTCTTGTTCCTCTTCGGGTTACCAACTTGTCACGGTCAATGGTATCAATACACAGACAAAACTCGCTTTCTCTTGTACAAAATTTAAAAAAATTACAAACTGCAGCCCTTCAAACTGTTGCGAAAACAATTTTTTGAATTTTTCTGTTATTCCAAAATTTTTTACAAGCGAGATAACCGATACCACCGGTTTTTCTTCCTGCGCTTTTAAATTTCTGAAAATTCTTCAATTTCACAATAATTGTTTGACTCGAGTGTTTTAACGTCCGTTATCAGCACAGAAGGCACCAGTGTGAAGATAATAGCTTAGATAAATTAATACGAAACTCTTTGATTCGAGGGAGAGCTGCCAAAACTCGCATTTTTTATAACATTTGCCAATGATGCCACTGCTGAAAAATATTAGATTGGACATTTTATAAATAACTTATGGGTATTTTGCAATTTCCACACTACCACCGAGGTATGCAAATTTTTAACCATTTTATTTTTGGGTGGTCGGATACCCAGTAGGCCTATATCATTCATAGTATATATAAATATTTTATGAAACAACCGACATTTAATTCTACAGAATTTCAACAACGCACTCATTTTGGCAGTTCGTTTTAGCGCTATACTTCTGGCATCCCGCTTTTTTCACTAACTTCTGATTGACGCTGATTGTGTTTTATTGCCAGCACAGAAAAAAGGTCTGGGTCCGCTGCCAGCTGACAATCGAAAGAGTAAGAAAAGTGTTTCTAATCATTTTATCTTTGATAATAGAATGACTGGCATGACAAATAGCACATTATTTCATTCACAATAAATTACATTCCTTATTGGCCATGTTACACTAATCAATTTAGAATAGTAAAGTATTTCAGAATGATAACACCGGTCAACAAAAAAAATATTTTTTTTTGGGTTTCTGATCTCATGCATTGATTCTGATTCTAGACATTGAAAAACACTTTAATATTAATCTTTAGTTCTTTAAGTTTGCTTTTGGCTGATCTACATCGATAAGTATATTTGGGGTTTAATACGAGAGAGCTCATATGAGCATAAAAGAAATACAAAAAATATGCACTTTTAGACAGTAATTTCTTGTTATTTTACATTTATATATTATTGTTTATCACACATCTTGAATAAAAACAACTCTTGTATCTAAAAAAAAGTTTTCTAATTATAATCTATAGTGAAATTGTAGAAAAAATATAAAAATCAGTCATTTCTGCTTGAAATTCGAAAAATTGCTCTAATTTCTACGAAAGCAAACTTTAACCGGAAAAAAAAATGTTTTCCTTATTTTTGTCATAGGAGAAACTAAAATTTAACATGTAGATGTCAGACCCAAAAATCTTGTTGACCTGTGTAATTAATAATAATAACATCAATACAACTTAATATGACATTTATAAAAATTCTTATTTTAAGGTATTATAATTATACTATGGCTTATACAAAATGTTCTTTGTCATATATTTTTGGCATGGTTATAAACATTTATTAATCAATCTTATTTTATTTCGTTTTTACAGTGCCCTTATAAATAAAAAATCTAAGCAACAGCATATTCTGAAGAAAAAAAAATATTATTAGAAACGATAATAAAAATTCTAGACCGTGTAAGAAGTGGTTTAAACGAAGCCAAAAAGAGAACAATTCAAAAAAATGAGAGTTCCAATCGACAATCAGTAATTTCTGGGTCAGCACTCAGTTCAAAAGCCCCTTCTTATAGTCGAAATTCTACTTTGGAGAAAGCTGAAAAACGTATGGTGTTATGGATTGAAGATTTACGGGACAAAAAAATCCTGTAGATGGGAAGATTACTAAAGAGAAAACACTTCGAATGTACAACCGACTTCAAGAGTTAAAAACATCAGTATCCCATCAGGGAACTAATGAAATTGCTTTCAATGCAAGTCATGGATGGCTGATAGGTTTTTTTGAAAATATTCGATTTTAAAAATGTAAAAATTCAAGCAGAATTAGGATAAGCAGACGAAAATGCTGCAAAAAACTATCCGGATGAACCAGCAAAAATAATTCAAGAGAACAGATATACTATATTCCAGATCAAATATTTATTGCCGACAAAACGGCACTGTTTTGGAAGCAGATGCCAAAAAGAACATTCATAGCAAAATCTCAAAAGACAGCTGGTTGCTTTAAAGCAGCCAAAGGCTTTAGTATACCGTTCCAGAATTTCGGGTATGGTCGGATAGACCAAATCAAGAAGCAGGAAGCTTATAGTTTTCGAGATATTCGCGTTTAAAGTTGAAAATTACCACTATTTTAATTACATATTTTCTCGATATAAAATCAATTTTGCACTTATATTTTTCACTTTTATATCCACTAATTCGTTTGTACACATTTATTTTATTATACATTTAACTTATTTTTGTATTTAAGAATAACAAATGAGTTACAAACTGTCAAATAATCAGTGTTACCAAACTAATATATTTTACAAACTTACAAAAAAATTTAAAGAAATATTATGCGCTAAATACAGGAAACATACATAATCGTTGATAAACAATAAAAAATAATATAAACGCAAAACGAGTTCTACGCGAAAAAAAATTTGATACACCCCGGTGTTTGACCGACCAGGGTTATTTTTTTATAGGTTATTGATTCTCGTATTTGGGATATAATCTGTTTACTTTATTTCTTTTAGTTATTTTACAAATGATGTCGATAAGGTAAAACTGATTATGGTAAGGTTTCATTTTATAGCGAATAAAAAGGCATGGATGACGGCTAATAACGGATAATTTAAGGATTGGTTTAATAACTATTTTGTTTCTGAAGTCCAGAAATATAAGGCACAAAAAGGTTTAGAATTGAAAATGCTTTTGCTTGCGGATAATCAGTGGCGGATCCATAGACGATTCTTGGGGTGGGGGAAATTGAATTTATCCTTCGATTTGGGCTTCAAACTTATTATTACGAGAGAAATACAGTACAAATTATGAAACAAAAGTTATCAATTCCAATTTTTAGGTAAACAAAGTGGTTATAATCGAAAAGTCAACCATATGCATGCATTACATAGTGGCTCATTTTATTAAAAATTCACACAGAATAATCCTTTTACATTGCGTGTTTCATAACGCAAAACGATGACTGCCAAGTTTTGCGAATCTTTCGATGACTTCTTCGGCGGTGATTTCGATGTCATGATGCGTATGAAGCAACGCTAATCCAACTAGTCTTGAAGCATGGTCGTCCTAAGCCATGTTTTGATGCGGCGAAGATAAGAGAAAGAACGTCCAGAGCTCGCGTTTGTTACGGGAAATGTACAGAATACTCGGAGATAGGTGTGGATTGTTGGGAATATGTCGACATCACATTTTCTTAATGTTTCCAGTGCAGAAGTTGGAATTTTGCTGCCTTCAATTTTTTGTTGCTGCTGCCAGTGACATTGCCAGTAGCTTAATTCACCTTTAAATTTCAATTTTTGTACGCTTTTTTCATCATCCAGAAGATTCCCGAATCTTTCTATCAAGCATCCGATTAGATCATCGATTTCGTTTTCATTTAAAAGACTTGCTTTTTCTAGGAGCAACACACACAATTGGTAACCATCCAAAACTTCTTGCGAAAAACGAGCTTCCAAATCTTCTTTGATGGTATCCAGCAGAGGTATGTAGACAGAGACCCTGTAGTAATCTTCTCAAGTTTTCACGTCGTCATTTTCTCGTTTCGTTTGTCGACCACATGTTCTCGGTTTCGCTTCGTCAGCATCGAGTTTTTCCGCCAATTTCTTGGCCTCTGAATAAATCAATCGGAATATTTCATCAACTTTTTCCCTCTTTTTTTCCAACGTGGCAAACTTTTGAAGAACTACGCTGAGCGAATGGGTGAGCGATAGAATGTCGCTGAGACAGAAGACCCCGACGATAAATTCGAACTTGCACAAAGCCGATATGAGAATTGTTGCTTTGCCTGCTGTTTCTCTGTTCTTCCACTCACTGATTTTTGACAAAACTTCGATGATCAACGGTAACTTCGCAACAAATTGAAGGACAGCATCGTGCCTCTCTACCCATCTTGTTTCACACAACTGACCAATTTTTTCAACAAGTATCTTTGCTAATACAGTCACACGTTTTGGAAATGAGTTCTTGAAGAATTTGTCGACATCTCGCAAGGCACTGGCAACGTTTTCGATGCGAGAAACACGGAGTCATGACAGCATATTCGGCCGAATATTTTTTTTTACAAAATGTGAATAAAAATCGGGAACATTTCCCGACAGAGCGGGGAAAATTTCCGTGCCTGATTTCCAGGCGTTTCCGCACCAGGGAAGTTAAAACACGGGTTCTAAATGCAAAATTCGCTACTACTAATGTTGAATAAGCAAACCTAACCTCAATTTTTATGTAAACACACGTTTGAATGTCAGTGAAATTTCACCACGCACAAAAATGAACCGTAAAACACAGTTTTTGTGGTGTGGTGACGCTAGGTGACACCACGAACTAAGAAAAACATATAGACACGATGCCGCTTGCGACTATCGAACGCCCCATTAATTCGATATCTCTGCGGGCATATATGTCTCACACTGTACTCAAGACTTTAACTCTTTCTCAATTCAGAATTTAGTACTTCCGCTGTGAGTCGCCCAGAAAAGGGTTAAATAAGTTTAGACAGGTCATATAATGCAATTTATGATAGTATCTTGTTGTGATTTCCATATATTTGGTGAGAAGAGTGTCACTGTTGTATTTTAATTTTTTTATTGCAGAGAATATATTTCTAGCAAACAAGTGAAATTTTCAGGTCCGTGGATCCGCCACTGGGATAATGCACTTAGCCACCCAGTGCTGGTAAATGCGACTAATCAGTTGTTGCCAGGAATAATGGGATGCCCAACTTATTCCAGTGTGAGAGCGCCTCAAAATAAGCGTTTTTTATAACATTTTCCATTGTGGCCAGATCGAACGAAATAAGAATTTTTGGGCATTTAAATTAAAATGCCCAACTGCACTTTCGACACCACCCAGGAGGTATGCAAAACGGCGCGTTACCGAAGTTAGTTTTGGGTGCTCGGTTCCCCTTTAGGCCTATATCACCCATTAAAAATTTATTTACATAAAAAAAACAAAACGATAACAATTCATTATATAACGAAGAAAACAAAACGATAAGTGAATACATATAACGATAAAAGCAAAACAATAACAATTCATGTAAAAAATATATAAAAATATCACAGCATAATAACAAATAACATATACATATACACTCAGTCCTTTTTTTACGCGATTTTCGGTTCTGTCACTAATCGCGTAAAAAAAAAATCGTGTAAAAATGGTTAGTTAGTAAAAAATACAAAACAAAAACCATAGATAAAAGAGAAGAAAGTAGAAAATAGGTAGATTTATGGAAAAAAACCGTTGAATGCTGTTTAATCACTGTCATTATCCGTAGTTTAAATTATTTTTAGCCGCTTATTTTGATGTGATTGAATGATGTTCTGATTGACTTAGCTTCTCCGACTGAGTTTGCACCATAAACTCAGTTAATTTTGTTTGAATGCTTCTTTTTAGACCCAATAAATTCCGATGTAGTTCTTTATATCTTAACATGCATACACTCAATTCTTTTTGAAAAATTCGTGCACGTTCTGCTGCAAGTTTAAGACCAAGCAAAAAACGAAAAAAAGCAATCGCGTTAAAGTGAGAAATTCGCGTAAAAAAAGGAATTTGCGCTGCAAAAATAACCGCGTTAAAGTGAAATAGCGTAAAAAGAGGTCGCGTAAAAAAAGGACTGAGTGTACATATATACAAATGCCTACATTTAAATCCCAAATTCTAATTTTTGTTAAAAAAAGTTGCTTTCTAATTTTGAAGCCTCTTTATCCTACCTGTTTAAAAAATTTTTACTTTTTTATATTCTATCGTAAGTTTGAGTTCGCATATTGTAACCACTAAAAAATAAAAAAAAATTGAAACCTATTGGTGAGAAACACACAAAATTTTATTTTTAAAATTAGGGACAGAAAGGTCTTTATTTAAAAATTTAGCTAAGAAATATATTCTAATTCTAATAAAAAGGGCTATAACTATTTTTGGGTCACAATTATCACAACACAAAAAGGGCCTAACATCTTCCATTTTATTAAAAAGAATATCTCCTATTCCTATTTTATGACAATTACTGTCGAGTTCTTCTAAAAATCTGGTTTCCAAAATTTTTACAAATGCAATAAAATCCTCAGGCGGCTTCACTAAATTGCATTTGTCTATTTGATTTTGATGCATGAAGATGAATTCGTCCGAAGGAATTTCATCTCCTAAATATGGTAAAGGCAGGGAACATGTGTGCAGTTTGAAAATTTTTACATAAAAATAGCCGCAAAAGTAGCTAAATGCATTTTCTTTCAAAAAATTAATTTCTAAACTACTATCTAATGTTATTGATCTAACGAGGGAGTGTTCAGGCCGTGGTAGACCTTGAAAATCCTGCCAAGAAAGGTCATTCAATAGTGAATCATTACACACATTACGTAGAACATTATTACTATGTGTTGGACAATGTGTAAGCACTTAATTCTATGTGCAAGCAATACATAAGCGTTGCCATATGTTTTTATTTTCAACACTCCTCCTCAACGCAAATGTTTTGCTTACTTTTATTCTAAGCCTAAACACTCTGTGAACTTCGTATGTTTTTCTTTACTTAAATTTTTTGTCAAAATATCAGCAACCATTTCATTAGTTGGAATATATCTGATTTCAATTTTGCCATCTTTTATTACATCCCTAATAAAGTGGTGCTTGATATCGATATGCTTACTTTTACCATGAAACATTTGATTTTCAGACAAATGCTGCGCACTTAAGTTATCACCATAGATAATTGTTGGTTCTTGCTGCTCACACCCAATCTCGTTTAATAGATTACGTAGGAACAACGCTTCTTTAACTCCCTCCGCAAGAGCAACATATTCGGCCTCAGTGCTGCTCAAGGCCACAGTTTGTTGTTTTTTCGACTGCCATGTGATTGCACTGCCACTGAGAACGAACGCATATCCTGAAAAGGATTTTCGATCCATCATATCATTACCCCAATCTGCATCCACGAACCCTTGCACGGGTTTTCCACAAGCGCTATAACGTAACTTCAAATCAGCTGTGGATGCCAAATATCTTAAAATATGTTTTACACCAGCTACATGTTCCGTATGAGGGTCTGCATTGCGCTGCGCCAACTTACACACCGAATGCATTATATCTGGACGAGTACAAACAGACAAATACATTAATTCACCAATTAAAGACTGATATTCGCTGATTTCGACTCTTTTGCATGTGGTATTTTTACAACCTATTGTAAAGCCTGCATCCAATGGTGGTGCGGCTGTTCTGCATTGTGTCATACTATGCCTCTGCAAAATATCTTTTATGTACTGAGATTGGCTAATATGTATCGCACCAAGTTCTCCATTACGTTCAACTTTAATGCCCAAAAAATACCGTAGCTGTCCTTTGTCAACGCAGTCAAAAATATTCGATATCTGAGCTTTAACTTTCTCTATCTCTTTTTTCGTTTTACATGCAATAATCATATCATCGACGTATACAACAATAAGAGAAATATTACCTTCTAGATTTCTCTTATACAAACATGGTTCATTTACGCATGGAACATAGCCAATCGATTTCAGCACATTGTCTAACTTTTCGTTCCACTCTTTGCCTGACTGCTTCAATCCGTAAATCGCTTTATTTAACCGTAATACTTTATTTGGGTGTCGCTCGTCGATGAACCCTTCCGGCTGTTTCATGTACACTATGTCGTGTAGATCGCTATTAAGGTAAGCAGTACACACATCCATTTGGTGCACATATAGTTTCCATTCAACTGCTAACGCTAAAACCATACGAATCGACGAGTAGCGAATTACAGGTGAAAATGTTTCTTTATAATTTACGCCTAATTGCTGATTACAACCTTTAGCAACTAATCTGCATTTAAACCGTTCTATAGCCCCATCAACTTGGCGTTTTACACTAAACACCCACCTACATCCGATCGCGCGTTGCCCTTCTGGCAAATTCTCAAGGCTCCAGGTTTTATTTTTAATTAAAGCTGCATGCTCTTCTCTGATTGCATTTTCCCACTCTTTAGCGTATCTACAATTTAATGCTTCTGCAACCGTTTGAGGAATGTCAATATTTGTTGAGCTTTCAATTACGTTTAATAAATGTCGAGCTTTCTTCGGCCTACCTCGCATACCAGTTCGTACAAACCTTGGTCTGCCACGACCGAAACGCACCTGCTCCTCCTCCTCAAACTCGGCTTCATTACCAACATAATCATCGTCAGTATCATCGTCTTCACGATTACATTTTTGATTGCTTACAACGTCTTCTTTAGCATCACGTTCATCTAATGACTGGTCAAATATGAAACTTTTTTGAGTATAGTTTACTAAATCTCTAACAGAATTCTCTTCGCCTTTAACTATCTCAGAAAACATAACATCTCGTGCCTCAATAACCCTTCGGCAATCCGGGTCGTAAAGTCGATATGCCTTTGAGGTAAGTGAGTAACCAACCATCTTAAGCCTCTTTACCTTTTGCTTGTAATTTATTGCTCTGAGTTTTATCTAAACACACCGCTATCGATCCGAATACGCGTAAGTGTTTAATCGACGGCTTACGGACTGTCCACACTTCATAGGGAGTCATACCAGTTAATGCTTTTGTTGGCGATCTATTTCTTATATACACAGCTGTAGCAATCGCCTCTGCCCACAGCATTTCAGAAATATTCGCATATGCCATCATCGTTCTCGCCATCTCCACTATCGTTCTATTCATGCGCTCCGCTACTCCGTTTTGTTGCGGGGAGTACGGAACAGTGAGTTGTCTCTTTATACCACACTCTTTAAACAAATTATCAAACCTCTTATTGACAAACTCAAGCCCGTTGTCACTTCTCATGCATTTAATTTTTCTTTCTGTCTGTCTTTCAACTAGGTTCTTAAATGTTACAAATTTATCGAAAGCTTCGTCTTTGCTTTTAATAAAGTATATAAATACACGGCGAGATTTATCATCAATAAAACTTATATAGTATTTCGCACCGCCTAGTGAAGTTGTTCTAAATGGACCACAAACGTCTGTGTGAATCACATCAAGTAAACCTTTTGCCCGCTCACTAACTTTCTGTGGGAACGGCGGTGTGTAGATTTTACACTTCATACATGTTGTGCAATTCATAAATTTTGGAAATCTAACATCTTCCAAACCATGAACCATTTTTTTGGAAGCAAGTTCTTGTAAACTTCCATAATTCAAGTGACCGTATCTTGCATGCCACTTCTCACAATTATCTCCATTTATATAAAAGCATTTTTTGTTCGCTTTACTAATAACAAATAAACCACCACTTTGTTTCGCTTTTAATATAATTCTTCCGATATTATCGCATACGATAGCATGTTCATGCGCAAACTTTACAACAAAACCTCGCTGTATGATTTTGCTAACTGATATAAAATTTCCACCTAGCTCAGGTACATATAAAGCATCGGTCAGTAATACATCACCTTCATTTGTCGTTAACAACACGTCGCCTATTCCTTCAGCATACATATAATTACTTCCAGCGAGTGTAACTCTCTCTCTGCGCTCCTGGAATTTCGTAAACATCTTACGATCGATATATTTGTTGCTGCTAACATGGTATATGATTTCTGTTCTCTATCACCGTGTTTCTTCTTTGCTTTGCACTTTGATGCAAAATGCCCTGGTCGCCCACATGCATAACATTTCAACTCTCTGTTGCCTTTGCTGTTGTTGTTGTTTCTGCTTGCATTCACCTGTGCATATACATGGATACCGCTTGACTCGCCTGATTCGCCTCGCTTACGTTCACCTTCTTCTATGATTTTAGAGTTCACAAAACTGAATGATGGTAAATTGTCTCTAGTTTCCATAGCTACTACGAAATTATCAAAACTTTTAGGCAAATTTGACAATAACATAATTACCAACACCTCATCAGGTAATGCTATATCCATCTCAGCGAGCTTGTCTGCTACGTTGCTAAAATCATTCAGGGTACTTCAAAATATCATCATTTTCCTCCATTTTCATGTTGATCAGCTTTCTATATAATGACACCTTACGTACGGGACCAGTAGCTTTGTACAAAGTCTCCAGTGCTTTCCATGCCTCCAACGACGATTTGCATTTCCTTATATGCATAAGCTGCGACGTCTTTACGCCAAGTGTAATGGTAGCTAGAGCCTTCTCGTCAAGCTCATCCCACTTATCTGCAACAGCTATATTTCGCACGAACTTTCCGCTGACGATTTTCCACAATTCCGTGTGTATAAGGATGCTCTTCATTTGGGTACACCAACTGTCGTAGTTATGGCCATCCAGCTTATCTATTTGCATCAGAGCCGCTGAACTCATTTTACTTGATGTTGAATTTTGTCTTTACAAAATAAGTCTTTCACTTTCACTAACTATAGTTATATCGCAATTATATATGTCGTTTTAAATCAAATATTAGATTAGTTCCCCGATCTCTCATTTGTCTCTTAGCAATTCTTTAACTGCACGTGTCTTTGCGAATTCTTTTTGTCTAAAAATTCACGTGGCTCTGGGCCCATAACCTATGTTGGACAATGTGTAAGCACTTAATTCTATGTGCAAGCAATACATAAGCGTTGCCATATGTTTTTATTTTCAACACTATGTTCCGAAATTACTGTAGCATCCTGTTCTAAAGGCAGCTCACAGTTTCCTTTTGTTACCACGTTTACGTAACGTAAGCCTCACGATTTCCTAAATAAACTAGAGAACATATAGGGCGTTACTCTAGTACCTCCTCTGCTTCGAATCTGCCCAAAAAAAATGTTCTAAACTGTCCTGACATAGTCGTCTCGTCTTCAAGTACGGAAAACCTGAGTGTGACAAAAATCGCCACAATCGTCTTAAACTGTTAATATTTAACACCCACCCCTTTATAAAACTAAAATTATTGGTTGTGTTGCTTTCTAATTCGTCTACGACCCGAATAGTTTTTAAAACTTGTTCTGCCTCATTTAAAAACTCTAACTGTTCAGGGGAACCTACAAACACTTTTTTAGTGGGTACAACGGCCTCAACGAAACTGCTATTTAAAATATCAAATAATTTATTAAAAAACGAAACGAATTCCGCGGTATTAATAAAGCTCCTACTATTCGAGTTTAAGGCTCCCGAGCTATATAGGGACAACATACCAGAAGCGACCGTATTACTCAATACTTGAGACGCGAATTTAACCTTCATTTTTTGGAAGGTATTTGGATAAATATGAGCATCGGTTAATTTATGCGCACACCGATAACTCGACTTAGAGTCGGTTTCATAAAAATGAACAATATCCGACCAACTTACCCGTCTATTTTTAAAGAAAACCGTATTTTTTAAATTTTGTAAACAGTTAGGACTACTTTTTATCAAATGTGGGCTATCGTAAAAAAAAATACACTTCCTTGCCATTAACATTAAAAAAAAGCCGTGACGCTGAAACACCTAACAAATTAGCGAAATTCTGAAAATTGGTGCCCTGGTCGCAAACAAAATGGCAGGGAATTAGTCCTATATGTTGCAGTTGGGTAATGGCTTCAAGAATGTATTTCTTGAGAACATCCCCTTTGCAGGAACCTTTTACGAAAAATAAGCCAATGGGTGGGACCAAGGCTCTCCACCTATACCTTGCACCATTATAGTCATTGCAGTAGTTGCTAATCAAGAAGTTCGATTTTCATCGCCATAATCCTCAATACCTATCACCCTATCGAATTTCCTATCATACTGCAAATGACATTTCAGTGACATTTCATCACATGAAACCGACACGAACTTTTGTTCGAAAGTGAATCCCCTACTCCTAATCTCTAACGATTTTATGCTACTTTGGGTGCAACCTGGGAAACGGGGCCAGTCTGTAACAAAGTTTTCCAAAGTACTTTCGGATGGAAAATCTAATTGGTGCTTTAAGTGCCGATAAGCAACTGGCGATAGAAAATATACACCCAAAGCTATCGTTTTCAAAAAATTGTCATATCGCCGACCATGGGTACGGCGATTACTATTTATAAAACTACTCCTAATGCAAGCATCTAACTGAGAAGGAACTTTACTACGAACTAAAGAAAGAGGGTCTGACTGTTCCCTAAATGAGCTATTCCTTAGCTGTTCCCTACATCTTTCTAACTCTGCGGCCATTTCAACTAACTGGGCCTTTAAACTTCTATTTTCCTGCTCTTTTTGATCTAACGTTATTTTCAAAACCCTATTCTCTTCCCTCAATTTCTTCTTCCTTTCTGTACCTGCGGTCAGACCCCTACCTGTTTGCGCGGCCTTATCAAAATTAAAAGATACATCCTCCTCAAAAAATGGAAGAGGCTCTAAAATTCCATCTTCAATTTCATTTTCAATACTTGGAAAAAGCTGCCTCGATGCATTTTGTGCATTTGAGACAGCTTCTTCAACTTGGGGAGCAAAATCTTTTAGACCCAATAAAATTGTATTTTTTAATTCGGAATTTGGGACGTCAAATGTAGGCTCAACTTTTAAATTTATATCGGGAACGGCCCCCGAACCCAATCGTTTTCAAGGCGCATTTTTGCCGAAAAATGCCGCTCACAAGCAAAAATATGTTAAGTGTTTCATCGGAAACACCTAAACGGTTGAGCCAACATTTACGCCTATTATAAGAAACAAAATACAACAAGTAAGGAAGGGCTAAGTTCGGGTGTCACCGAACATTTTATACTCTCGCATGGTAAAGTGATAATCGAGATTTCATAATACGTCATTTACATATTTTTCAAATACCGTATTTTTGTAAAGTTTTATTCCGCTATCATCATTGGTTCCTAATGTTTATACTCGTATTATACAGAGAAGGCATCAGATGGAATTCAAACTAGCTTTATATTGGAAGAAGGCGTGGTTGTGAACCGATTTCACCTATATTTCGTACATGTCATCAGGGTGTTAAGAAAATATCATATACCGAATTTCATTGAAATCGGTATAGTAGCTCCTGAGATATGGTTCTTGGTCCATAAGTGGGCGGCGCCACGCCCATTTCCAATTTTTAAAAAAAACCTGGGTGCAGCTTCCTTCTGCCACTTCTTCCGTAAAATTTAGTGTTTCTGACGTTTTTATTAGTCGGTTAACGCACTTTTAGTGATTTTGAACATAACCTTTGTATGGGAGGTGGGCGTGGTTATTATCCGATTTCTTCCATTTTTGAACTGTATATGGAAATACCTGAAGAAAACGACTCTGTAGACTTTGGTTGACATAGCTATAGTAGTTTCCGAGATATGTATGTACAAAAAACCGCCCACTTTTCCAAAACAATTGCGTCCAAATATGCCCCTCCCTAATGCGATCCTTTGTGCCAAATTTCACTTTAATATCTTTATTTATGGCTTAGTTATGACACTTTATAGGTTTTCGGTTTCCGCCATTTTGTGGGCGTGGCAGTAGGCCGATTTTGCCCATCTTCGAACTTAACCTTCTTATGGAGCCAAGGAATACGTGTACCAAGTTTCATCATGATCTCTCAATTTTTACTCAAGTTACAGCTTGCACGGACGGACGGACAGACGGACGGACGGACGGACAGACAGACATCCGGATTTCGACTCTACTCGTCGCCCTGATCACTTTGGTATATATAACCCTATATCTCTTTTAGTTTTAGGACTTACAAACAACCGTTATGTGAACAAAACTATAATACTCTCGTTAGCAACATTGTTGCGAGAGTATATAAAGGCAAACATTTAATTATAAAATATGTATAATAATAATAATAATAATAGTGCAAAAAGTGTATATTTAATTGAATTGAGGCAGCTGCACGACTACATAACTGTGTCCATAAGAACTTGTGTATTTTAATATTTGACAGATGTCGCTTGCAGTCTGTCGCGCTCTACTTGTTCAGCACATCACATTTAAAAACACACGGAAATTCATTTTTATTATCCAAAATTACTATTTTCATTGCACAATCGAAACACTGATTTCATCGAAATTTTTCACAAATTCACAAACACTTTTTGCACTATTTATGGTTTTTCACTCACCGTTCGAGGTCCAGTGAGAGACGAGTTGGGCATCCCATTATTCCTGGTTGTTGCTCTTGCCGCCTAATACCACATTATCTTCAGTGGAGGAAAACAATTTGAATGTTATGAAAGAATGGAGAGTTGTGGCAATCAACATTAAATGCCTGTTGGAAAAATATTTTACCAGCTTTCGTTTAAAATGGAACTTCAGTGGTGCAAAGATCAGAAATTTTTTCTGAGATTATAAATCTTTCAAAGAATATAGGAAGCGATTTTACGCATCCAAACACTGACATCGATGAATTAATACGAGAAGGTCCTATTGGTGATGACGACTTAATTGAAATTATGACTATCAATGAGAGTAAAGATGTCGATATCGACGAGGGCGAAGGTGAAGGTCAGGTTTTAACGGCTAATTTAATTCGTGAGGGCTTGAAATTCGCTACAAGTTTAGAACAACATTTTCTTGCTCATGATCCTGACATGGAGCGTGTACTACAGTTTCAACGTAAACTTAAATCTTGTATTGCCGGGTATCAAGAATTGTCTAAAAAAACTGGAGAAACCAAAAAAACAACTTCTTTTAACAGACTTTGTAACAAAAAAACCTATCGAGATGGCTAATAATGAAGAAAGTTCTGCATTAGAACAAAAACCAACAGTTCTGTTAGACATATCTTCAGTGCTATTTTAAAGTCAGTCCATAAGAAACGTACACGATTGTTATCAACTAGCAATGAATAGCTGCACTCTTTTTTCCGAATTTTTTTGATTTTTTTGTACTTATGGATTCAATTTAAACGAAACTAAATTTATTTTCTTACAATAAATATGAATTGTTTTGTTTTATTAATACTTAATAGAGATTTTCTAAGGTTGTGGAGCAGATCTCAAAAATTACATATGAATCATGTTTGTTTTACACGAATTTGATTTACACGGTTTTCTTAAGAACGTACCTACTATGCAAAGAAAGATTTTACAGTAGTATGGTGCTGTGAAGTCCGTACCAAGACAACGTACATATACGAGTATACACTTTGCGTCATCAGGTTAGCACATCTTCATCAGCCGAATATGATTGCTTCTGTTTTTGTTGTTGTTAACTAACTGCTACTTTATTGTTTTCTATTTCTTCCATCTGTGTGTGCACTATCACTGGCAAAGAGAACATGCGAGAATAATGTCCCGTTATTTGATTTTTGTTATTTTCTTCTATTTTTAATCGGAAAATGACGCAATTTTTGCATCATCAGGTTAGCACATGCAATTTGTCTTTCATTTATCTTCGGAAGTTGAATACTTATTGACACCAAATTTTTTGTACTGCTCACGTGCTCTATTTTCATTAATATGGGTAAAAGAAAAGCGTTTTCGGTTGAAGAGAAAGCAAAAATCGAAGCCTTTGAAGAGTTAAAGCTTTCAATAACTGAAATATCGAAAAAAACCGGCAGGAGTCGAAAAGTTATATACAATTTCTTACGTAATAAGTCGGGATATGGTCGAAATAATAAAGGCGGTAATAATAAAGTGCTTTCCGATATTGATAAGAGAGCGATTTTGAGAGAAGCATCCACCTCTCACGAGTCGACCGCAAAGATCAGGACAAATGTTGGCGTAAAAGCAAGTTTATCTACTATTCAAAGAGTTATAAGGAATGCTTCACACTTGAAGAGACTGAAACTACAGAAAAAACCACCACTTAACGATGCACGAAAGGAATTACGACTAAATTTCTCACGAGAACACATGGCCTGGAAGTCTGATTGGCACTATGTTGTCTTTTCAGATGAAAAGAAATTTAATTTAGAAGGACCCGATGGATACAATTATTACTTCCATGATCTTCGGAAGGAGGAACATCATTTGGATCGACTTCATAGTCGTGTGGGCGGAGTAATGGTGTGGGGAGCCATCTCCTACTATGGTACGTGCGACCTGCAATTTTTAAACACGAATATGAATGCAAATTCATATAAAAACGTACTCGAAACGGCTTTTCCCCATTTTAAAAGTTTGTTTGGAAATGTACCATGGCGCTTCCAACACGACAATGCTCCGATCCACACTGCCCGGATGATTAAGTCTTGGATTAAAGCACAAAATGTCGATTTATTACAGTGGCCGCCTTACTCACCGGACTTAAATATAATCGAAAACGTGTGGGGGTGGCTGGCTCGCAAAGTTTACGAGTCCGGTAGACAATATTCCACCATAGAGGAATTGATTGAAGGCATTAAAAGTGCATGGTCAGCTATTTCTTTGAACTATGTATATTGGGAAGTTATACGAATCGCTTCCAAACCGCATCTTCGAAATCATTCTCAACAAGGGAGGATCGACTCATTATTAAAACTATTAAAAAATATGTAAATTATTTAATACATAAGTTTAGAAATAAGTTCTCATCTGAAAAGGTTAAAAAAATTAAAAAAAAGTGATGTGTGCTAACCTGATGACCTAAATGAAATTGTTAATTTTTTGGTTGATTTGAAAAATAAATTAGAAAAAAAATGATAAATAGAGAATCATAAATTTTTGTTTTATTTAGTAGAAAATATATTTGTTTATAACCACTAAAAGAATTAGAGCTTTAGCTTCTTTAGTTTTAAATTAAATTAGCCAAAACTAGTAAAACCAGCGGTGTGCTAACCTGATGACGCGCAGTGTATTTAGTTTTTATTTAATTGTATCTGTTGTATCTTACCTTTCTACAAAAGAATATTCAATCAACTGTACTACTATGGAAAATAATTGTTCTTCACTCCTTTTTTTACAAGATATGTTGGTGAAGGCTGCAGCTAAAATTGAAATCAATTGCACGAAATTATAGGCGTGTTTTGTTTGAGCAAATTAAGCTATTAGCTTATTTTGTATGGAAGACTTATAGTATTGACAGACGGCAGCGTTAAACCAGATTAATTGCATTTTTCGGGATTAATTCAGGAGTTACCGCAGCTAACTCCGTTGCTGAATCCAAACATAACTCTCAAAATTTTAGGGAGTTTGTGAGATTTTCGTTGGCAACATTGTTAATAATTGACAGCTGTATTCTATTGTGAATGAAAAATAAGAACAGTGACAGCCATTTTTTTTTACGTTTCATTGTAAACAAAGTTATTTGAAAAGCGACGTATAAAGATAAAAAGTAAGTACTTTTAGTGTTTTGCATTGTCTCCTAAACGAAAATTACTATCTTTGTTTTAATTTCAGATGGCTGGCAGAAAAAAACGTTCAGGGTGGAGTTTAAAGGATGAGTTGGAGCTGTTGGAAAAATGGGAGGCACGTTCCCACGACCTCCGGCGTGCAAAGCGAAATGCACATATATTCAATGAGATTTCGCAGGAAATGGCGCAAAAGTATACCGCCGAGGAAATTCACTGCAAAGTGAAAAACTTGACGAAGAAATACAGGTGAGTTTTTTCAATAATTACATTTCTTCTTTTAACACATTGATAACTCTACTTTCAGAGAGGAGAAAACCAAAATTGGCCCTTCTGGTGGTAGTCCCTCGCCTTGGAGGCACTATAATGCTGTGAATCGCATTGTAGGGTGTACTGCCGTTAATTCGGCTTTGTACATAGAAACGTACTCGTATTCCGAGGTAAAAACGAATTTATTTTATTTATGTAAACGCATGCATTTATAAAGTTAATTTTTTTTAGAATTCAACATTAACCCAAATGTTGTCGCCATCCGACCCACCATTATCACCTTCGTTGCCGTCACCATCACCGTCATGTCCGCTGCCACCTTCGTTGCCGTCACCATCACCATCATCTCCGCTGCCACCTTCGTTGCCGTCACCATCACCGTCATGTCCGCTGCCGTCACCATCAGCTTCTTCTACAACAAGAAAACGTAATTTTAGCGCCGAGTTGTTAAAGGTTTAAAAAAAACAAACTGATATATTAGAAAGGGTTGCGGATGAAACAAAGCACGTTTCAGATGAAATACTTCAGACTGTTCGACAGCACAATCATTTGTCCGAAAGATTTTTAACCCTTATGGAGAACATCGCGGAGAAACTTTAAGTTTAAAATTATTTTATCGTTTTTTTTTGCCCGAAGCCATTATTTAATGAAATGTTTTTTTTTTTTATTTTCTAGTCCTAAGCCATTATTTAATTAAATGTTTTGTTATTTTCTAGTCCTAAGCCATTATTTAATGAAATGTTTTGTTATTTTCTAGTCTTAAAACATTATATAATGTAACAAAAATGAATTTAAATAAAAAATGATCTCTTTAAAAAATGGATGTTTGTAATCATGTGTACTAATATTTGTTTTCTGCTACTCTATACATCTGTACTCACGAAAACTCAGAGCTATTGCATTTCTAATAGCCGATGCTGTTACATCATTTTCCCCAGCTCTTGTAGTGTGATGTGGTTGAATTTCTGTACTTATTTCTGCAGCATCTTGGATCCACGAAGAAGGAATTTCATCATTTTCAATTTATAGAAAATTGTGCAAAATACAGCATGCATGTATAGTAACGTTAACGTTTTTTGGAGCTACTGGTAAACCTCTGCCAATTTTTCTAAATCGAGCTTTTAGTTGACCGAATTCTCTGTAACTCTGCGACATTTGGATAAACGATAGTTAAATGTTTTTTCTAACACTGGTTGATTTGGTGAGTATGGAAAAGGCTTCATCATGTAACGCGACAATCGAAAGGCTGAATCGCCAATAAGTATTACGGCGACATTAACATCTCCAATCATTTTGATGCTCTGAGCAATTTACGAATCGTTATTTCTTCCAGTTTACCCAACGTGTATATATGTAAATTTTGATCTATAAAATAGTGAAAGAATTTATAAAAATATTTCCAATAAGTACTATATATTAAATTTACCTATAGTCGCAACTTGCCAGCAGAACAACCGAATACCACCCCTTATAATTGTAATAATCGATCGCATCTTCCTTTTTCGGCTGAACCTCAATGTGGCAGCCATCTATTGCTCCAAAACATTGCGGAAAACCAAGGTGTGCAAAACCTTGTACATTTCGCTCTACTTCTTCTGTGCTTGGGGGATAGGAATTGATGCAATCCGATAAATTTGTGCACACAGCTTTGCAAAAATCCACAACTATTTCCCCAACTGTGGTGCGTCCTACGCCAAATAAACTTGCTACAGTTCTGTATTCCGCTGAAGAACCTAACGCATACAACGCAATAGCCACTCTTTTCTGAAGTGGAATGCAAAGTCGCGTGTTGCTGTTGGACTTTCCGATTTCCTTAACCTTTTCACATATTTTGTGAAAAGCTTCTTTGTTTAGACGAAAGTTTTCTTTAAATCGGATGTCATCTATCTTTTTGACATCGTACTCCCAAAAACTGCCATTGCGGTCCTTTTATTAATGACATATGTATAAAATATTAATATACAATATATAATATATTAAACTTACAAATTTCCAGGCGCTTCTTTCCTTTATTTCCGAAGACGCCACTTTGGTACTAGTTTCCAGTATCACTTTTGTCAATTCATTTATCGTTTTAAGCTTTTGAAGCAGGTTCACTAGTAATGTTTTTATTCTTTGGTTTAACAAATTGTGGTTTTGCACCATCTGTGCGGCTAACAATCGCAATGCTTGTCTTCTATCCATTTTTGTTTCATCAAATTTAAAATGTTATTAATATGCCAATCAGCTGTTCGCTAACTCGCATCGCTGCTGTCTGTCACCTATAAATTTGGATTTGATTAGGTGCGCAGTTAATCAGGGTTAACGCTGTCGTCTGCCAAGGCTATTAACCAACATTATTATGTTGGCTTGTCATAAGCTATCATAGTTTGTATATTGAACTATAGGCATTGCCAGTTCATCGCTTTTTTTCATTCACAATAGCAAGGTTGGAGGATGGGGTCATGTGTAGAAGTTCACGCAAGTGAGGAAAGTTCTCTGATCCCCATTCACTTGGGAGTGGCCAGAAACGATTCTTTTACATATGACTCAAGCAGCTCACGACTTCCGGTCTTTGACCAAGTATCCTCTGGGTAGCCTAAGAACATCCGTTCGAAGGTGAGCTAAAGTGAGAAGGCGAAACACCCCTGCAAAGGGTTGTGCGCTGGGTTTGGGACCCGCCACGTAAAAAGCTCACCCCAATGAAAAACCAACAGCAGCCTCGGATGAGAGACCCCCTTTTGATGACGACCATGGCAAACGAAAGAAGGACTACGAATTAAGGGCATGCACCTGGAATGTCCGGTCCCTTAATTGGGAAGGTGCCGCTGCCCAGCTGGTTGATGTCCTCGTAAAAACAAAGGCTGACATCACCGCCGTCCAAGAAATGCGATGGACGGGACAAGGACAGAGACGAGTAGGTCCTTGTGACATTTACTACAGTGGCCATATAAAGGAGCGCAAGTTTGGTGTGGGATTCGTGGTGGGAGAGAGACTCCGTCGCTGAGTACTATCATTCACTCCGGTGAATGAACGTCTAGCCACAATCCGCATCAAATCGAGGTTCTTCAACATATCGCTGATCTGCGCCCACGCTCCGACGGATGAGAAGGACAATGTGACCAAAGATGCCTTTTATGAGTGCTTGGAACGCACTTATGAGAGATGCCCCCGCCACGATGTCAAAATCGTGCTTGGCGACTTCAACGCCAGGGTGGGCAAAGAAGGTATCTTTGGCACTACGGTCGGTAAATTCAGCCTCCACGAGGAAACATCCCCGAATGGGTTGAGGCTGATCGACTTCGCCGGGGCCCGAAATATGGTTATCTGTAGTACTAGATTCCAGCACAAAAAAAATCATCAAGCTACCTGGCTGTCTCCGGATCGAAAAACTACCAACCAGATCGATCATGTTGTGATAGACGGAAGACACGTCTCCAGTGTTTTAGATGTGCGTGCGCTCCGAGGTCCTAACATCGACTCGGACCACTATCTTGTTGCAGCCAAGATTCGCACCCGCCTCTGTGCAGCAAAAAACGCACGCCAACAAATACAAGGAAGGTTCCACGTCGAAAAGCTGCAATCACAACAGACTGCCGAACGATTTTCTACTCGGCTTGCACTCCTGCTCTCTGAGAGCACTCATCAACAACTCGGTATAAGGGAACTGTGGGACGGCATTTCAAACTCCTTACGTACAGCTGCATCCGAAACCCTTGGTTTTCGGAAAGTGCAAAAGAACAACTGGTACGACGAGGAGTGCCGCGCCGCAGCGGAGAAAAAACAGGCTGCCTACCTCGCAACGTTACGATCGACCACAACACGTGCGGGATGGGATAGATACCGAGAATTGAAGAAGGAAGCGAGACGCATCTGCAGACAGAAAAAGAAAGAGGCCGAAATGCGTGAGTATGAAGAGCTTGATAAGCTGGCCGACAGGGGTAATGCTCGAAAATTCTACGAAAAAATGCGGCGGCTTACAGAAGGTTTCAAGACCGGAGCATACTCTTGTAGAACCCCCAAAGGTGATCTAGTCACTGATGCCCAGAGCATACTTAAATTATGGAGGGAACACTTCTCCAGCCTGCTGAATGGCAGAGAATGCACAACGCCAGGAGAAGGAGAACCCGAACCCAATCGATGACGATGGAGCAGACGTTCCACTACCCGACCATGAAGAAGTTCGAATAGCAATTGCCCGCCTAAAGAACAACAAAGCGGCAGGGGCCGACGGATTGCCGGCCGAGCTATTCAAACACGGCGGCGAAGAACTGATAAGGAGCATGCATCAGCTTCTTTGTAAAATATGGTCGGACGAAAGCATGCCCAACGATTGGAATTTAAGTGTGCTATGCCCAATCCATAAAAAAGGAGACCCCACAATCTGCGCCAACTACCGTGGGATTAGCCTCCTCAACATCGCATATAAGGTTCTATCGAGCGTATTGTGTGAAAGATTAAAGCCCACCGTCAACAAACTGATTGGACCTTATCAGTGTGGCTTCAGACCTGGAAAATCAACAACCGACCAGATATTCACCATGCGCCAAATCTTGGAAAAGACCCGTGAAAGGAGAATCGACACACACCACCTCTTCGTCGATTTCAAAGCTGCTTTCGACAGCACGAAAAGGAGCTGCCTTTATGCCGCGATGTCTGAATTTGGTATTCCCGCAAAATTAATACGGCTGTGTAAACTGACGTTGAGCAACACCAAAAGCTCCGTCTGGATCGGGAAGGACCTCTCCGAGCCGTTCGAAACCAAACGAGGTTTCAGACAAGGCGACTCCCTATCGTGCGACTTCTTCAACCTGCTTCTGGAGAAAATAGTACGAGCTGCAGAACTAAACAGAGAAGGTACCATCTTCTATAAGAGTGTACAGCTGCTGGCGTACGCCGACGATATTGATATCATCGGCCTCAACATCCGCGCCGTTAGTTCTGCTTTCTCCAGGCTGGACAAGGAAGCACAGAAAATGGGTCTGGTAGTGAACGAGGGCAAAACGAAATATCTCCTGTCCTCAAACAAACAGTCGTCGCACTCGCGACTTGGCACTCACGTCACTGTTGACAGTCATAACTTTGAAGTCGTAGATAATTTCGTCTATCTTGGAACCAGCGTAAACACCACCAACAATGCCAGCCTAGAAATCCAACGCAGGATAACTCTTGCCAACAGGTGCTACTTCGGACTGAGTAGGCAATTGAAAAGTAAAGTCCTCTCTCGACGAACAAAAGCCAAACTCTATAAGTCGCTCATAATTCCCGTCCTGCTATGTGGTGCAGAGGCTTGGACGTTGTCAACAACTGATGAGTCGACGTTGCGAGTTTTCAAGAGAAAAGTTCTGCGAAAGATTTATGGTCCTTTGCGCGTTGGCCACGGCGAATATCGCATTCGATGGAACGATGAGCTATACGAGATATACGACGACAATGACATAGTTCAGCGAATTAAAAGACAGCGGCTACGCTGGCTAGGTCATGTTGTCCGAATGGACGAAAACACTCCAGCTCTGAAAGTATTCGACGCTGTACCCGCCGGGGGAAGCAGAGGAAGAGGAAGACCTTGGACGTTGGAAGGACCAAGTGGAGAAGGACCTGGCTTCGCTTGGAATATCCAATTGGCGCCACGTAGCGAAAAGGAGAAACGACTGGCGCGCTGTTGTTAGCTCGACTATAATCGCGGTGTCTACGCCAATTAAGAAGAAGAAGATAGCAAGGTTTTTTCCCAAAAAGAGTAGTTGGCAAAGCGAGAAATCTCATTTTGACAGATGAAAATGTAAACAAACCAAAATTACATATATTTTGGATGAGTATTAAGTTAAAATTAAGACAAATTTGAACACTTGTTTTCATGTTTTTGTATTCTAGACCTCAAATAAGTAAAATGAATATATTTGTATAGTATATTAATATTCCGTTTCCAAATTTGAAATTTCAAACTAAATTGTATATCAGCTCATTTTTCTTGTATGCATTGCCAAAACAATTCATTTTTAAGCGAATATATGTAATAAGCTAAGTGCGTTTTATTTATTCATGATTTAGCTATTAGCTTGTGATGGTCAAATAAAACATGTCTTATAAACATATTCTTCTTTTTCTCTATTGTCGTAGACACCGTTTACGCTGTTATAGCCGAGGTAACATCAGCGCACCGGTCGTTTCTCCTTTTTGCCATGTCTCTCGAAAACTCGTAACGTCGACTCATCAAATGTTGTCATCGCCCATGCCTCTGCACTATATAGCAGTACAGGAGTAATGAGTGACTTATAGAGTTTGGTTTTTGTTCGCCGAGAGAACTTCACTTCTCAATTTTTTTATGTATGTATGTATGTACATATCTATCATGTGGCGTGATGCTATAATCCGTTAATCAAATATATATTTCAGGAGGTATTTAATAAAGAAACGGCCTATTTCGTGATAGGAGATCCATATGAGCTTTTTTCCAATTGACTGACTTTAAGACAACTTTTGTACATCTTTTTGGTGCCTCCCGTAAGGAACTTATTCGATCCTGTTTTAACGTAAAGATTTTTTTATGGCTAGTTTGGATCTTTGTACTTCAGCGCATGCCGAAATTGTTCCCATTGGCAAAATGACAGAAACAGCTAATTACGATCCGGATAGCATTGAGTGCGATGTGATTCGTGAACAGTTGGACAGGCATTTTGAAAGGTTCATGGAAACCTGGTGTTTTCAGCACAAGCCAGCGAATTGACCACAAATGACGACTTTATGGCTGCTACGGAGTTGCTATACACACAAATATGTATTCGACTATGTCTTATATGTGGCGCTGGTGAAGGTGGTAATTGTGTGGCGAATCAATTGGGCATGCTATTGCATCCAATTAAGATTCCAGTTTTCAATGGAGATCCAGCGAATTGGCTGCCTTTCAAAGATTTGTTCGAGGCACTAGTTCACAATCGTTAGGATCTGGATTCCAGTTACAAATTAATTAAGTTACGCCAACATGTCAATGTTCGGTGGACTTTATTCAGGCAGCTATAAGGACATATGGCAGGAGGTGAAACGACGATTGGATAATCCACGCTTGTTAGTGGAATCTCACGTGCAGCGTATGCGTGTTATGGTTATTCCGGTAAGCTATTGGTGCCACTTCTGTCCACAATCACCAGGTATGAATGGGGGATGAGCCTTCAGACGAACAGCGTACCAATGTCTCAGGACTTTTTAACATTTATTGAAAAGCGTACCAACAATTTGCCTCAAGGAGCTCCGATGGGTACAACAACTCTTTATCAGAGACTGATCCATCCCGTTAAGGTTCACGTTACAACGGTAAACTCATCTCAGCCGTTGTTTGTCAACTTTGTTCTAACGAACATCGAATATACAAATGTCAACGAATCGTTAATTTTTCAGTACCGGAACGGCTTTCATTATGTTTCAACTGTCTTGGAGGTGGTCATGGATCTCGTGATTGTACATCGCGTGATTGCTTAAGATGAGACACTAACATCACATTCCCGATCGAAATTTATCCGTGGACACACTTTCAACATTGACGAAGTGACAAGTGACATTTGAGGAAGGTCCGGTCATTTCTCATTAATGGAGACCGGACCATTTTACTAGCGACTGTGAAGGTCATCCTTATTATATCATAATGGAGGACAATTTGCGGGTCGCGCTCTCTGCGACCTGGGCTCTCAGGTGAGTCTGATTACCGATGCTACTACAAAACGTATGTGACTTCGAAGGTGTCAAGGGAGATACGACTTGAAGGAATTGCTTCTAGCGCTGCAGTCTACAGTAGGGGACATATAACAGTGCAGGACGGTTTCATACAGGGTTTTCCAGAGCAACTTTGCGCTTTAAGCACTTGTCTTGGTTGGCTAGTATTTGGATCAGTCACAAGTTCTGCTCACTCCACATTACACACATCTCTTACCTAGCTACTTTGTTACTTAGAAGCTCTTGGGAATCGAAGAGTCCATACTATCAATAAAAGTTCACGTGGATGACTGTGAGAAGATCTTTAACGACACAGTCACCCGTACCTCAGACGGCAAGTACCAGGTGCAAATATTATTTCGACCAGATGCTCCTGCCCTTGGAGAATCTCATCAATCGGCAGTTCGCCAGTTTCTACAACTCGAGCTGCGGCTGATGAACGACCCATGTCTTCCTTTTTTATGCGAGAATACATTGCTCCTGATCACATGGCGGTTAAAGTACGCTTTTACCAATAAAGAAAATGTATACTTCGTACCTCATCATGCGATAACCACAAAATTTTGCTTAGTTTTCAATGCTTTCGCGAAGACATCTAATGGGACATCCTTATGCGATACACAGTTTTCTGGACTACAACTGCATGCCAATATTGTCGACATCCTTCACAGTTTTCGCAAATGCAAAGTAGCAATCACTGCAGACATACAGAAGTTGTTCCGACAAATACTGGTAGACAGACGACATCGTAAATGTTAAAAAATACATACTTTGGCGTGAATCGCCAAATGAACCTCTTCAATTGCACGAATTAAAGACGGTAATTTATGGAATGGCTTGTAGCCCATTCAACGTAATACGCGCACTGCGTCAATGTGCGAATGACAATTATGAAGTCATCTATGACCCAAGCCGAGCTGCCGCAGCGCGTCAAAGCATTCTTTATAATTTCTAGCGACGAACTTGCAATTACCCGTGCTCAAGATGTAGCGACTATTTTGACGCAAGGGCACGGTTGACGACACTTCAATGCATACCAAGCGAAAGTTGTTGAGTGACTTGGCGATATTATATGACTCAAGTGGGGTATTGGCACCCGTAGTCGTGGTGGCCAAACTATTCATACAGGACTTATGGAAAGCTGGTCTGCCATAAGATGCCGAACTTCCACCAGAGCTACTCAAGTCATGGGTGATATTCTGCCACAGTTTACAAGATATTGCATAACATCGGATTCCTCGTTGGCTAGGTATACGAGTGGGCTCTATGCTCCATTTACACGGCTTTTGTGATGCTAGTCGTAAAGTCGTATGGTTTTCGAAATATCGCGTTTACAGGAACGATATAGTTTCTGTCGCAGACCAGCACTGGACTTCTGCATGTTTGACAAGCACAAGGAAATCATTTCAAACAAGAAATTAAGGTTCTTGCATTGCATTCCAGAACTGCGAGTCGTAGTGAAATCGTAGCACTCAACCCTTTTCTCGATGCAGACGGCATACTGAGAGTAGGTGGTCGACTCACAAACTCCGACTTAAATGAAGATCAGCGACATCAAATTATGATTCCTTGTGGGGCCATGGCTTATTTACTATTCGCTGATGAATATAAACGTTGCTTACATGGTGGTATACAACAAATGCTTTTTGTTTCGCAACAAAAATCTTTCATCTGGACATGCACTACATGTCGTAATCCAACACCAACAAATGGCTTCGTACCCGAAAGAACGTGTACTAGTAGCTCCACCATTCTCTCGTAGTGGCTTGGATTACTGCGGACCATTTCATGTACGTGTGGGAACGCATCGCGCCACCCCGACTACAAAAACATATACTGCCATATTTATTTATATGGCGTCACGAGCGGTACACATTGAGCTGGCAGAGGACTTGAGTACACAGGCATTTATAGATGTTTACGATCGTATCATTAGTCGACGCGGTATCTGTACCACCTTATACAGTGATAATGGGACACAATTTGTAAGGGCTAATCTTTAAATACAGGAAGATTTAAAGGCTTGGGTAGCGGCACATGCACCCATAACACCTTCCGCACCTCATCATGGTGGTCTATGGGAGGCAGCAGTTCGTTCAGCTAAAAAGCATCTGCTGAAGATCATGGGCAGCCAGACATTGCGTTACACTGAGTTGTCTACTCTCCAGACTCGCATCGATGCGTGTCTTAATTCGAGACCACTGATATACATTGCCTGAAGCTCCAGAAAATCCTGTTCGATATTGGCAACGCCTCCAGGAAATGTTGCAGCGTTTTTGGCGCCGGTGATAATCCGAATATCTAAACACTCTTCAAACATGAAACAAATGGACTAGATCGGAACCCAATGTTCAGAGTGGAGATGTAGTTCTTATACGTGGTGAAAATTTGCCACCATCGGTTTGGCGTATGGAACGAGTGATTTTTCGGAATCGATCTTCAGTAGTCGAAGTCGATTAAGAATCGATTCTTGACATTCGAAAAATCGATTATTTTACGAGAAAACTCGATTTTCCAGTAGAATCGGAATCGAGTTCACCATCCCTACTGGCAGCCATCGCGTGCACATATAATAACCTCCGCACAATAACCACCACAAAAAAAAAGATTTTTTTTTCCATGTGATTTATATGGAAAATAGAAAATTTGAAATAGGCACCTCTTAATATTAATATTAAGAGCTCATCTTTTGAGTGACTTTCTTTTTCACATTTTCGAAAGTTTTTAGCCTGTTTTTCAGTTGAAAAAAAAGGTTGCCTCAGAATGACACACCCTAATATACATATTGTTTATATCAGTATAAGGTATATATTAAATTTAATATATCGTTTAAGAAAATACTTTTATAAACAAAATAAATAATATATATGTATATATTTTTAATATTATTGGATTTGTTTTTTTTTTTAAAGATTTGCAATAAGTTATAAAATCTCAATTCTATAAAAACTAGACAAGCTCAACCAAGTAATTGAGCTGTTTTGGTGATACGTTACTCTTTAGTACGCAGGCAAATCTCTTCTTTTAAGGCGTGTTGGGTCGCAGGAATGTACCAAAGCATTAGCCAAAGGTTTGGGTGATCTCGGAGCTTAGATATATATTTAAGTCTGTCTTCTACTTCTTTCTTTACTGTAGAAATACTAAGATCTTTATTGGATATTTTCATTACGCATGTACCATGGTGAACACGTGATTTTTCTAAGCAATTTTTATTGGAACCTTTGTATACGTATTATATCAATATGAGTTGCACAGGTCGCACCCCACAGTTGAATGTCATACATCCAAATCGGTTTAATGACCGCATTGTATAAAAGTACTTTGCTGTCTAGGCTAAGTTTAGAGTTTTTATTATCTTCATGCAAGTTATTTTACTAGATATATGTTTTATCCACGTGAGCCTTGTATCTAGGTGAATACCAAGATAAGTTACATCGTTTGCTTGGGGTACTAAAATATTGTTTACTTTTACTGTCTGGCACATTTTTGGCCTTAGCGAAAGTGTAACATGCTTACACTTCTGTTCATTTACATTTCTACGGCAGTTCGCTAGCCATTCTTCGACAAAACTTAAATACTTCGCTAATATTCTTAATGCTAAAATGTGGCAATTGTTACGGTTCGCTAAAGCTGTGTCATCCGCAAAAGTTGAAGTTAATACATAGTTAGCTGTTGGAAGATTTGCTGTATATGTATATGATGTATAGAGTTTGGCCTAAAATACTGCCCTGTGGTACACCAGCTCTTATCGGTCGTTCATCAGATATGAAATCTCCTACCCTAACCATAAATTGCCTATTTTTTAAATACGACTAAATGTTTTATACAATTCTAAATGTAGAATGTTTTTAATCTTACATAAAAAGCCTTCATGCCACACCATATCAAACGCCTGACCCACGCCTAGATATAAAGCTGAACAGTACTCTCTGTGCTCAAATGCTTTTCTTATTTCGTTAGTAATTCTATTTACTTGCTCTATCGTGCTATGTCTTTCACGGAACCCGAATTGGCGCGTTGGTATTATATTATTTTCGTAGAGTAAAGGAGACATCGTTGATAGTAACACTTTTTCAAAAATGAAGACGGCTGTGTGAAGTCACTCCCAGGTTTATCTATCTGGATGATCTGCGACTTTTTCCACGAAATTGAAATTAATATTATCATGTCGTGATGAATTTTTTTCTCGTCTTGCACGACTTTTTTATTTACAAGGTTTTCTATTTCACTGTTTGTAATTTTTTTGAAACCAAGCGGCTTATATCTGTGGCAACCCCAAAGTAATGTGGCAACCCCAAATGCAACTCTGCAAAAATTATAGATATGACAGTTCGAAAACTGCTTGATGAACCAAATAATCAAATAAATCAAGTATTATTGTGGGTTTCCCACATATTGGTGACTTCGACAAAAGGTAAAATGACGGAAGAAGAAGCGGTAAACCAGATAACACAAAATTTGCAGCATCGGGGCCAATGGGCAGAGGACGTCCAAACTCGCAACGTGGAAATAGCCAACGTTTCCATTAGGATCCCACCATTCTGGCACGCGAAGCCAGAACTGTGGATGGCACAGGTGGAGTCGCAATTCATTGCGGCAGGCATAACGAGCGACAAAACTAAGTACCACACCGTCGTGACCGCAATCGAAAGTAAAGTGCTTCCCCAAATAAGCGACATTATTCTCAATCCACCGAACAGTGATTTGTATACTACGCTAAAAAATTATATAATAACGCAATTCGCGGTCTCGGAACAAAAACGTGTAAAAAGCTACTGCAAGAACAAGAACTTGGTGATATGCGTCCATCGCAGCTCTTGCGCGAAATGATAAGTTTAGACGGCAGTGACATTAACGATAATATATTCAAGTCCATTTGGATGATTCGGTTACCTTCCAACATGCGACTAATAATTTCCATCAGCAACGAACCGCTAGACAAAGTTGCCCTGCTCGCGGACAAAATATGTGAGAATAGCGACACCCCACACGTAGACGTGGTCGAAACTCCAAACACAGCAACACCCAATCAATAGCATCGAGCAGCAGTTAGCCGAAATCAATCGAAAATCGAATTCGAATGGTTTGTGCTGGTATTACCACAAATTTGGCAACGATGCCAAAAAATGTCGTAGCCTCTGCGCAAAAAAGTTAAACTAATTCGTCTGTCGTCAATGGCGGTCGACGCCAGGCTCAACAATAAAAACCGCCGCTTAATCGTTCGAGACAAAAAATCCGCAATAAACTTCCTCATCGACACGGGAGCTGAAGTCAGCGCAGCAAAGAGGTTCACTATTAAAACTTACGGCGAAAAAGCTATGTTCCTCAATCTGAATCTACGCCGCCAATATTCCTGTATTTCATCATTGCCGACGTGTCACAATCCATCATAGGAGCGGATTTTCTATCGCATTTCAACTTAGCAGTCAACCTACGACAACACAAACTCATCGACGACGTCACAAAACCAGCAGACTGTGTTTAATATCAACACATAAAAAGGTAGTTTCCAATTTATCTTACACTAAATATTATCAGCTGTTCCACGATTTATTGAGGTTATTCGAAGACATCACAATGGAAAAGTTTTCAGTCAAAAAACCACAAAACTTTGTCACGCACCATATTGTCACATAAGGATCACCAGTCTTCTCTAAACCGAGACGCTTATCTCCCGAGAAGTTAAAAGCCGCAAAAGCCGAGATACAACTCTTGCTGAACGCAGGCATCTGTTGTCCATCGCGCAGCCCATGGGCAAGCCCGCTGCACATGACAAAGAAGAAAAACGGCGAGTGGAGGCCATGTGGGGATTTCAGGCGACTAAACGTCGTCACCGAGCCTGACAGTTGCCCCCTGCCATACCTGGACGATTTCACTCATTCCCTGCACGGTTGCAAAATTTTTTCCACACTTGATCTGCCTCGGGCTTACCACCACATTCCTGTGGAGCCAGCATGTTTGAATTTCCATTTATATGCTTTGGAATGCCAGTCAAACGTTCCAAAGATTCATGGATCACATCTTCCGTGAGTACGACTTTGCCTGACCATACCTCGATGATATTTTGATATCATCGAAGGATATGAATCAACATCGTCATCATCTACAAATAGTATTTAAAAATATACGCGAGTACGGCCTTGTCATCAACCGTTCGAAATGCATGCCAGGTCAGCCGCAAGATAAATTTTTAGATTTCAAAATAAACAGCAGTGGAATTTCACCCCCAGAAGAACGAGTACGGGCAATTCAAAATTTCAACCTACCTTCTAGAGCATGTGATTCTCGACGCTTTCTCGGCATGGTAAACTTTTTTCGCAGATTCTTGCTGTAAAGTTTCACAAAAGCATAAATGCACGGCACTCACCTTTAATGCGATAGCGTAAAACGAAAAGACAAGTCGGTTGTAGATGCGAGCACGGATCGATCGAAAAAAAAAAGCCTGGGCGCCGCCCGCCAGTCCCTTTTGTTGATTGTGTTTGGTGTCCTCGTGTGTGGTGTAGATGATGATTAGTTGGTGTGTGTGGGATGAAAGATGCCGTGTTGAATATGGTGGTGTGTGGGATAAAAGATGACGTGTGGAATGTAGTGTGTATGTGTGGAGTGTAGATGTGGTATATTAAGAGGGGGGCGCAGAAGCTCATTTAACCATCCAGGCCCCCTAAACGAATGTTTAGCCTAAAAGGCGCTGCAGCTGTTGCAGCGTTGCCACAACGCTGCTCAGCCCCGTAGACCGACGAGGTGGTGGTCCCGCCTGCCGACGCCGCAACGAGGTTCCGCCTCGCTGGGGCGCGCCACGAGCTGCGGATTGGAAGCGGGGTATGCGACCGCGCTGGATGGGTGGCCGATTCACTTCGCGTGCCGCGCTGCGATGTAGCAGCGTGTGATGCGGCCTGTGGCATATTTGGCACAGCCCTCGTGACTCACACGCTGCAGTCCCATGGGTATGTGACAGGCAGTTATGGCAATGCCCGTGGGCCTGGGCAACTTGCTGCCGTTGCACGGGTCGCATACCCCTAAATATGCCACAATGGTGCAGGCGATGTGGGCGCCGACAGATGGGGCACCTTAGGGTCTCCGTGGTGCGTGATGGTGTTGGTGGTGGTCGAGTGCCACCACGAGGTGCGGATTGAAGGACCGCTGCAGACGCGGTTGCCGGTACAGGTGCCGGCGTTGTTGCCGGTGCAGTTGCCGGCGTCGTTGCCACCATAGTTCGGGGCGCTGGAGTAGGCACGGTGCGTGGCGCATTGGTAGCCCGAGCTGTTGGCGTGGTTACGACTGATGTATCTACATCCATGGTGATCTATGTATAAATGAGATTGTCAATTAGAAATCTGTCATACAATTAGATATTGGCAATCGTGCCACTATATGTGGCATGAATGGGTCGTCGTATGGATCGACCATTTTTTATTCGTTTTCTTTACGGTTTGTTATTTTGATGTACGGTTTGTTATTTTCTGACGGTTGTTATTTTTTAACGGGTTGTTATTTGCGTACTTTCTCGTGTTTTATTGGTTTCATTTGGTTCGTTTATTGTGTAGCGACAATACCGGTTTATTTTTGAGGTTTTCGGATTCGCGATCATCGGAAGTTGGCAAAAAGCATAGCTTCACGAGCGGTCTAGTTAGCGTTCCGTTTTGTGTACTAAGATCAACGATACGTATGTGACCGTCAGAGCCGTAATGTAACTTTTCAATGCGGCCAAGCCGCCACTCGGTGGGGGGTAGACAATCATCGTGGATGAGGACACAGTCTCCAAGTTTAGGCGCTTGTTCAGGAGTCTTCCAACGGTATCTTTTGTGGAGATCCTTTATATATTCGTCCTTCCATCGGCGGCTGAAATCATGATGGAGAATTTTAATTCGCTCCCATCGATTTAATAGAGATAGCGACTCCACGCCTGGCTCAGGAATGGCCAGGATGGGTGCTCCTTTTAGAAAATGCCCTGGAGTTAAGGCGGTAAAATCTGAGGGGTCTTGCGATAGTACTGTGAGTGGCCGTGGATTGAGAACGGCTTCAATTCGATTTAATAACGTCGTGAACTCTTCGTAATTGAATTTATAATTTCCAGCTACCAGTTTGAAATGGGTTTTGAAGCTTTTTACAGCTGATTCCCATAAACCGCCCATATGAGGAGCGCTTGGGGGTATAAATTGCCAATTGATACCTTGAGGGGCGTACTTTTGTATGATGTCGGGTGACACTTGTTTCAAAAAATCCACAAATTGCTTCTCTGTGGCTCGTTGAGCTACGATAAAGGTTTTGCCATTATCGCTCATGATTTTTGATGGGTAGCCACGTCGAGCGACGAAGTAAGCAAATGCCGCGAGAAAAGCCTCCGTCGTCAGATTACTACACAGCTCAAGATGTACTGCCTTTGTCGTTAAACATAAAAAGACAGCCACATAGCCTTTCATGAGAGTGGGAGACCTTAACATGGACGCCTTTACCTGGAAAGGCCCAGCAAAATCAACACCTCGAATTAGCAAGCCGACCATTGGCACGAAGCAAACCTTTCGTGTCCAGAAATGGGTTTAGGACTAAGAGTGAGCTCTTTTTATCAATCGGCTTCGATTCTCTTAGTAGTGATATATCGCGGCTGAAGTAGCGCGCTTGTGTATATGTTATTAGTGCGACCTTTGCCTTTTGTAACTCTAGGTGCGTCACTGTGTTGCATGGGAAATTATGTGATCCCTTAACTTTGCTTTTGAGTTGTTCTATGAATTTGAACATATAAGCGACTACTCTGAGCGCTTTTGGAAACGAGGAAAATCGTTCAAGGATGTCGGCATCATCCAATAATGTGTGAAAGGTGGCGATTTTTCGACCTTCTGGGGTGATAATGTTGCGCATGGGGGATTGTGGCCAAGAATCAGGAGATTCTATCAACCATCGGGGGCCATTCCACCAGAGGGTGGTAGTGGCAAGGTGCAGTGGCTTGCACCCTCTTGTACCTAGATCGGCAGGATTATCAGCACTGGCTACGTGACGCCAAGTGGCTGATCCCACTAGGTCGAGAATTTGAGACGTTCGGTTAGAAATATACGTCTTCCATGCATGTGGTGGTTTTTCCAACCAGGCTAGTACAATTTCGGAATCGGACCACATATAGAGTTTGCATTTTGTCATATTTAAATGCATTTGCACCATGGCTACTAATTTTGAAAGTAGTAGTGCGCCACATAACTCAAGTCGTGGGAGACTTATAGTTTTTAAAGGTGCCACCTTTGCTTTTGCTTGTGGTCGTGGTGCCACTTTGCGTGCGCACATAGATAGAAGCGCAGTATGCCTTTTCTGAGGCGTCACAAAAGCCATGTAATTCGACTTTGTGTTCGGGGGAGTAGTTTACCCATCGTGGAATTTGAATCTGAGAAATGTCCTTCAGATTGTTTGCGAACTGGGACCATTTTTCTAAGCGAAGAGGTTTCACTTGTTCGTCCCAGTCGGTTCCATCTAGCCATAATTCTTGTATTAAGACTTTCGCTTGGATCATAATTGGCGAAAGCCATCCTGCGGGGTCGAAAAGTTTTGCCACCGAGGATAGAATCTGTCTTTTTGTGATGGCTGATAATGCGGATATGGACTCTGTCGTGTATGAGAACTGGTCCGATATCGCATTCCATTGGATGCCTAGTGTTTTTGTTGTACTTTCCTTTTCGAATATAAGGAAATTAGTGTCCAACAAATTTTCGTTTGGAATATTTTTGAGTATATTCGGGTGATTTGCCGTAATCTTTTTTAATGGAAACCCTGCGGATTTGAGGGCTTTAATTACCTGTGATAAGGCTTCGTATGCTTTTGGAAGAGTATGACTTCCAGACAAAATATCGTCTACATACGTTTGAGTTTTCAACACTTCAGTTGCCAGGGGAAATTCTGACTTTGTGTTGTCTGCCAATTCGTGGAGAGTACGAATGGCTAAATATGGTGCACAGTTAACGCCAAATGTAACTGTTTTTAATTTGAAGTCGCGTAAAGGACTGGTGGGGGATCTTCGGAACATGATACGTTGAAAATCTTGGTCGTCTTTATGTACGCCTATTTGCCGATACATTTTCTCAACGTCCCCATTGAATACGTATTTGAATATACGCCAATTTAATATCAGAAGCATTAAATCTGGTTGGAGTGTGGGTCCCGTAAATAGGATATCATTTAGGGAATTCCCTGAACTGGTGGTTTTCGAGGCATTAAAAACAACTCTTACCTTTGTTGTTTTTTTGTCTGGCTTTACTACTGCGTGATGTGGCAGGTAAAAGGAGTAGTGTTTATCCAGTTGACTATATTCGGTTTTATGCCCCAATTGGTGCGAAGTATTGTCTTGCATGCGTAAAACGCTTTTTTATTCCTTTTTTAATATTAGTTTTTCAGTTGAGTTTGGTATCGATCTTCTAGTTGTTTTGCTGTGGAGGACAGGGAAATTGTAGTAGGGTAGATGAAATTAAGGTATTTGTTCTATTCGTGAATACATAGATACTATTGCTTTTGCACCTTCTCCGTTGAGTTGAAGCAGTATATCGTTCAGTGCACCAGAGAAAGGACACTTCCTTGAGGGGTTCCCCTATATTAATAACTTGTTCTTGTCACTTAACCGATTACGTTCATAATTATCGATTGAATCCATAAGGATAGGATTGTATCCTGTGCTGCCATGTGTCAGTGACTTATTTTGTTAAACGCAGTTTCTGTTTATCGACCATTTCTATACTATGCAGTCGATAAGTTTCCCGTTTTGATTGAATTGATATGTGTATCCATTAGCCTTTCGGTAGAACCTTCAGGATGAAAGGGGTTAGGCTTCTAAGTCTAAAATTCACCTTGACTCTTTTCCAGCTTCTTGATATATAAGATAGCCCGATAGATCAAATTAAACATTAGAAACATTGGCTTTTTTAGCTTCTGCGGCATTATGGGAGTGATCCCATAAAGATCTGCTGTTTTCAATTGTAAAAACTGGTTATTAGCGTATGTGATTTTCTTCTTGCTTGCTATGAGACAAGATTGGTCTATTTTTCTTGCTGCTTGTTTTGGTTGAACATTCATTGCCGTTGATTGCTGACATCAAGAGGAGTGCATATTGAAAAGAACCTCAAGTGAATCTCCAACTCTCTCCCTTCGTATTTAAATTAGCAATATTGCGTTGTTCTTCGGACAGTATTTTACTAAGCTGACAGTTGCTTGCCACCTTTCTTTTGACGTGCAGAAGGTCTGGAATGAGTCTACCTTTTTGTATTGCTTTACGATATCTTTATAAGATTGCCAAGTTTTGGCTTTATAACTTTCATTGAAGGCTTAGTTGTTATGTTCCAAAATCACTGTTTCACCAAGGAGGGGACTTCATTTTCCTTCTTCTTCTTTACTGTCGTAGACATCGCTAACGCGGTTATAGCCGAGTTAACAACAGCACGACAGTCGTTTCTCAACAAAATTCTTGCCTACAAGCTGGTGTTCGGACCAGTTTGAATTTATGGGATACAACTTTGGGGCATCTACGGTTGTAAACTGGCTGATGAAATCTAGGCAATGAAATTGCCAGGGTGTCGCTCGATCGGGGTCCTGAGAAAATGCGTGCAGCAAAGGTTTGTGATCCTTAAATATCGTGTTGTGTCGTGCTTCGAAAATATAACGAAATTTTCGTAAAGCTGCGTAGATAGCGTGAAGCTCGCGGTCGTAAGGACAGTGTTTCCTAAGAGCGGGTTGAAGCTTTTGGCTGAAGATGGCTAATGGTTCCCAATGTTATCCTCGCCGTTGTTGGAGAACCTTTTATTGAAGTTCCTTGAATGTACTCGTGCAGGGGTGTCTGTAACTTAGCAGCGTTTTTAAGGAATTTACGATAAAAATTTATCATGCCAAGAAACTCACGCAGTTTTCGGATCGTTTTTGGTCGTGGAAAGTTAACTATCGCGTCTACTTTACCAGAAAGAGGTGAGATTCCGTTGGCTGAAATGCGGTGTCCCAAAAAATCCACTTCGGACTGACCAAAACGTCACTTAGCGGTGTTAATTTTGACACCATACTTAGTGAGTCGTTCGAAAAGTAAGCGAAGATGACTGTAGTGTTGCGTAACATCCTTGAAAGCGATTAGGATGTCGTCTATGTATGGGAATAAGAAGTCGTCTAGTCCCCGTGTTACCTCGTCGATAAATCGTTGAAATGGTTGTGCGGCATTCCGAAGTCCGAACGTCATGAACGGGAATTCGAAAAAACCAAACGGTGTTATAATTGCAGTTTTGTCGACATCTTCTTTGGAAAAAGGTATTTGATTAAAAGCTCGTACTTGATCAATTATTGAAAATACTGTTTTGCCGGTTAGATTGGCAGTAAAGTCTTCGAGAACACGAACAGGATATCGGTCTGGCAATGTACGGGCGTTAAGTCGTCGATAATCCCCACAAGGTCGCCATTCGCCAGACTTCTTTGGGACCAGGTGGAGCGGAGATGGCCAGGAGCTCTTCGAACGTTGAGCGATTCCTAGTTGTAGCATTTTTTCGAACTCTGTCTTGGCAATTTTAGGTTTGTCGGGAACTAGTCTTCGAGCTTTACAGGAAACTGGGAGCCTGGTGTAGTAGATATATGGTTCCTTCGGGCTTTGTCAGGTTAGGGAACTCCTTTAGTATATCTGCCCATATAGGATCGACGGGCAGTACTTTAATTTCCGAAATGATTTTTGAGAGATAACTTACATGCGGCTTTTAGTCCAGTTATCGAGTCGATAAGACAGCTATTCTTAAGGTCGGGTAAGATGCCGAAATGAGCTAAAAAATCTGCGCCAATAATAGGTTTCGTTATGTTCGCCACCACAAAGCGCCATATAAAATTTCGTCTGTGGCCAAGGTTTAGTGTTAGAGTTATGCAACCATAGGTATTAATCGTAAACCCATTTGCTGCTGTGAGATTATAGTTGATTCGATCGGGCGGCCACGGTGCGAGGGATTTAGGAAAAGTACAGAGACAGCGCCAGTATCCACCAGGAATCGGATTTTGGTGGCGCGGTCTGTTATGAAAAGGCGGTTTGATTTGAGTGAGGAGCCGTTAACCGCCACTAACGGTCCGACGGTAGGTTTCCCTGAAACGAGCAAGGCGATCAGCAACGTTTCGCTTTATTGCCGAAATTTTGATGATACCAAATACGAAAGCGCTGACGAGAACGAGAACGAGATATGCTCTGCCGCTTAAAACTGGAAGCTAGCTCGTTAATCGAAGCTTCGAAACAGGAAATGCGTGATTCGACGCTGATGTTGTTGTTGATTGTTGGAGCGAATTAATTTCTGCTGGTAGAGCGATGTCGTGTATTTTGTCTGCCAGAGACGCGAGTTTATCGAGATTCATATTCGCTTGGGATGCAACTTAGTTCGAAGAATGTTGTCCGGAACGGTGTTGTCGAGGCTTCTAAGATGGCGTAGAAATTGCGATGCTTTTCTATCACCCAAGGTCTCTCGATCGAGAAGCTGTTGTAGTCGTGCTTCTCGAGAGAGCGTAAGGCGTTCGATAAGTGTCCCTTTTAGGCGAGAGTAGGGCGTTTCTGTGGGAACGTTAAAAAGAAGGTCTTCCACTTCTGCGGCGGCCTTGGCGTTAAGGTGTGAGGAAGCGTATTGGTATTGCGTAATTTGTGTTTCTTCAAATGCACAATTTTCATACAAAGTACTTTTCAAACATTTTTCTTAAAGTTGAAAAATTGTATTTTGAAATAAAGGAGGAGTATTTTGCAAATCTTAAACTTTGTAAAGCGAGATTTCAAGAAGGAGAGACCGAAATAAGTTATAGTTCTCTTCAGCGTGATATCCTGTTTGAAGATTTTACTATAGAAAAAAAACCAGAAATTTTGTACCGTTTTGACTCGGATTTAAAATGTACAAAAGTTCCAATCTTTTATCTATCTTGCATATATCTGTTTTCTGCTGAGGAAGAAATATCAGAAGCAATAGAGGAAGACAAAAAACAAAAAAAATTAGTTGAAAAGAATCACTTGAAGAACTTCATAAACCTTCAAAAACTGAAGAAAAACTAATAACTGTTCGATTACTCCCTCTACCTTCTGCAAATATAAAAAAACCAATTGAGTTAGTTCAAACAGTAGACTTAGCAATAGAAGAAGATTTTACAAACTATGAAAAGCAGCCGAAAAGTATAGCTCGCGAAGCTGCTAAAATGCAAAACCAAATTAAGGAAAAACAATATCGCGTCTATACAAGCAAGGAAGATATAATTATCTCTTCAAAAGTTATCAATACACAAATTGATAAATTATATCCGACAGTATCCATTGCCCCAAAGGATTTTATATCGATTACTTTGGAGTTAAAAACACTATATGAAAATAATGATATTTCAATACTGGACTCTGATCTACCTAACGATGGAGCCAAAGCTAAGACGAAGAAAAGGATGGGATGTCCACCGACAAAACAAGTACAACCATCACCGAAGGACGAAATTAGTGCAGCAGAGTGTAAGTTAAGACATTAGTCTGCCCACTGTAACGTTCTTAGAGCTACTCCACACCAGCCAGTAAGCGTGGGAATAGCCCACGTCCGCATTTTCTCATCAACTGGCAAATTCTTCGATACTTCAATATCAGCGCGGTAGAGCCATTCGCCTAAACGAACGTCTAAACGATGACAACAACAACAACAGTTTTAGGTGCAGTAACAGTAGAATTGCCGAAATTGTGCCAAAGTTTAGGGAATCAGACAGGGCCATATTTTTAAGTTTTAGTCTTAAGCCAGACTTTAAGAAGATCACATAGTGCTTAAATAAAAAAGCTATGAAATTGTAAAAGTGGAAGTTAAAATTATTTCCTGGACAACAGCCGTAAGACTGGATCAATAATTTGTACAAAGATACACAGAAAGAAACTTAAAATCAAACGTATACCGTCGTCCGATGTAAATGAAGAAAAGCCGACAGGATTCGAATATGAACAAAAATGTTGCGAGCAAGCTATCATTAATTCAACATAGGAAGGATGACTACGCATCGTGAACGTCACTTAGTTGTCCACCATGACAAGATCACAAGCTGTTGTCATCTTTCCAGCAGTCACTTTTGCTCACGCGGAAGAATGTTCAAAATTGAACAAGTTGTTATATTAAATAAGATAAGATAAAAAATATCAATACAGTCCACTATTTTTTTTAAATAATTATTTCTTTCCCTCGGCAATATGTACATGAACATGCTTACTTATCAGCAAAGCCGAAATTCTACTAAATATAAATATCTATTTATATAATATATACATACATAATGCATTTACATGCAATGCACATCTAATAATAATAAAAATGCATGGGGACACAAGTCATAAATTTACAGATGTGATAACATTAAAGACACACACACACATGTATTAAATTGTACACTTGAAAAAAACCCCATGGAGCATAAAACATATCAAGCGGCATAAACAATATGCTGCAATACTTTTCTGAGGTCAATGTTTGATGTTAATCATTTTATGTTAATTTACATTTATTCGCCAGTTGGATAGCCATTGTTCGACCAAAGCTATATTCTTTTCCCCTACTCTTGACGCTCTGAATGGCATATTACGGCTGTGTCATCCGCAAAGTCGATGTTAATATATAACTATCACTTGGAATGTCTGCTGTATATAAGTTACCTATATAGAGTTGGGCCTAGCACGCACCCGTGAGGATACCATCACTTAGTTTTTAAATAATACCATGCTCAGATCGACACTTAATCACAAGATTTCGGCTTTTGAGTAGCTTGTCCAACTAATCTTATATATACAAAAATGATAGTTCTAATCTCGTCTCCGAGGTGATTTAAGTCTAATCTACGCGAAAGCTCACCAAGTGACTATGATTTACACCATCTACTTGTCAGCATTGGAAATATTTTACATTATCACAGCTGATTGAGGCACTACTAAAAGCGCAAAGAGAAACAAATGTAACCAAATAAATGAATTCTGAATACATTTCAAAATCGACTTCTCAAATAAAAAAATGCGTCCATTATTTCTATTATATGGAAAATATTTAAAAGAAGACGGTTTTTATAACAAAATATTATTTAATAATGTTTTCTTTTAATAAATATTAAGAGATGTAAATTCTTGAATGGCAAAAACATCTTTTTTGTCATCTATCCAACGGCAATGAGAACGGGCTCGATTCAAAAGGTGAAGTCTTAACATTAAGCCGTTTTTTGCAGAATTAGGCTGAAATAACTACTCTAGGTGGTTTGCAAGCAAATTGCCTTTTCCTCTTCACTTCGAGTCCAATTAATAATCACTTCTCTTATGATTATGTTTGAGTCTGATGGTGGCTTAATGTGTATTAAGGCTTTCCAAAGACAGTTTTGTACGTTGGTTGAATTTGGTCTCAATTTTTTTATTATAAAATTTTCTTCCACAGACTTTACCGCTTTTCCTAGTTTAAATTCAGCATCCTTCAATTTCAAGTGAATAATAGGAGAGCGATTTCCGTGCCATTCACGCTTAGCTCGCCTTTTTTCAGTTACATGTTTTTCTATTTCAACATTCTTGATTCTTCTAAGAAAAGTATGCTTGTAAAGTGTGACATTTTTTACTCTATACATACTCAAAACGTTTGACATAAGAGCGTTATTTGTGTCATTTACAGTTAATAACAAGTAAGGAAGGGCTAAGTTCGGGTGTCACCGAACATTTTATACTCTCGCATGATAAAGTGATAATCGAGATTTCATTATACGTCATGTAAAGTTTTATTCCGCTATCATCATTGGTTCCTAATGTATACATATATTATACAGAGAAAGCATCAGATAGAATTCGAAATAGCGTTATATTGGAAGAAGGCGTGGTTGTGAACCGATTTCACCCATATTTCGTACGTGTCATCAGGGTGTTAAGAAAATATTATATACCGAATTTCATTGAAATCAGTCTAGTAGTTCCTGAGATATGGTTTTTGGTCCATAAGTGGGCGAGGCCACGCCCATTTTCAATTTTTAAAAAAAGCCTGGGTGCAGCTTTCTTCTGCCATTTCTTCCGTAAAATGTAGTGTTTCTGACGTTTTTTGTTAGTCTGTTAACGGACTTTTAGTGATTTTCAACATAACCTTTGTATGGGAGGTGGGCGTGGTTATTATCCGATTTCTTCCATTTTTGAACTGTATATAGAAATGCCTGAAGAAAACGACTCTGTAGAGTTTGGTTGACAAAGCTATAGTAGTTTCCGAGATATGTACAAAAAACTTAGTAGGGGGCGGAGCCACGCCCACTTTTCCAAAAAAACTGCGTCCAAATATGCCCCTCCCTAATGCAATCCTTTGTGCCAAATTTCATTTTAATATCTTTATTTATGGCTTAGTTATGACACTTTATATGTTTTCGGTTTCCGCCATTTTGTGGGCGTGGCAGTGGGCCGATTTTGCCCATCTTCGAACTTAACCTTTTTATGGAGCCAAGGAATACGTGCACCAAGTTTCATCATGATATCTCAATTTTTACTCAAGTTACAGCTTGCACGGACGGACGGACAGACGGACAAACAGACGGACGGACGGACAGACAGACATCCGGATTTCGACTCTACTCGTCACCCTGATCACTTTGGTATATATAACCCTATATCTGACTCTTTTAGTTTTAGGACTTACAAACAACCGTTATGTGAACAAAACTATAATACTCTCCTTAGCAACATTGTTGCGAGATTATAAAAATATTCATCTCTTAAAAATGGAATTAAATCGCGATATTGTCTCGCGATTATTTTTAAAATTTATTATTATTATTATTTATTTATTTTTACTTTCTTATTTATTTTATTTATATTTTTATTTTATTTATTTATTTATTTTATTATTTTTAAAAATTTTGACCTGGATTTTGGAGATGGAGTTCCATGCGTGCGCGCTGTGTAATTATAGGCATTCGTGGGATTTCAATATTGCATGAACATTTAATTGTGTCGATAGAAATGTTAAAAATACAATAACTCAAAATGAGCCGAGTCTAATAAGAGCTGTTCGACAACGAAGTACTTCCAAGCAAATGGTTACCTGTATTTTTGGAAAAACTGAAAATTTCGCAATCATACCACTAGAACAACGCAGAGCAGTAAACTCTGAATGGTACATAACCAGGTTATTGCGCCTATTTATAATAGTTTAATACAGCTCTTCCTTTCTCATTAATTACTCGTGAGTTTTGCACATTAATCACCACATACTAGGGATGTATTTCTGAGGAATATAGAATTAATAATATATTAGATTAACCAGAACTTAATTGACAGATGGTTACCAATCTTACATTGAGAAAAGCAGGCTGTTTTTTCGATTTCTAACCAACACTGCTTCGCGCCTTTCAAACTGGGTGAATTGTAACATAGACTTTAAAACCAGTTGTAAGAAAATTATTCTTATTTGTCAGATTTGCTTCCGATATTAAATTCATATCTATACTCTTTCATTTAATATCCTAGTTAACAGCGTTAGCATGCCATATACAAATATTCACTTAGCTCAATTTTTACTTAAATCACTTTTGGTTTTATGCTTCGATTAAATCTTCAATCGCATTTGGCTCATCATTTGGCGTCATACTTTGGCTAAAATTTAAAATCATGTTTTCAACACCACCACTTGATTCTTTTTGAAGCATTTGCGGAACAGTGTCCGAACAATTATTGCATTTCTTCGTTAAATCTTCTTTCATAAGTGTACGTTTGGACATAGGAAGTAAATCAACACATATTATACACACACTCCTTAGGGTGCAATATGAGGAAAATACATCTGAAAGAAAACAACGTTATACGTTTATGTTAAAACTCAAAAAAACGGAAATATTCTTCCGTGATTCAATAATGTAAGGTGCTAACAGAAAACTAGATTTTTTAAGAAACTTTTTTAAATCGTTACTATAATATTTAGGGTTTCACATAGTCTCATAAAGTTCTAAGTTATAACGATCCGAAAACACAGCGTTCAGAGTTGTATTTGCGTAAACTTATTTTAGTATGCAATCCAACAACAAATTTTTTAAACTAGTATAAAAATTTATGATTTTATAATTTTATGATGCCTTATGACACGTTTTGAGTACCCCAATTATATAATAATATTTTTCTTAATTATTTTATATTTGCATGTTGATGATTTTCTACAATGAATTTCTATATACATAGTAGTCACTCAAAAATAACATAAATAAGAAAAATAACTTACCTACCTTTTATTTTTTTTATAATCTAAAAACAGCTTTTAACTTTTCTAAAACTTTTTATTTGCAGCATTTAACGCTGGTAATGTCTAAGATAGGTTGACGTGTTTTTTTCAATTTAACATATAATTGTTATTAAATATACTAAGCGTTTATCGCTTGGGCCTGAATGTAAAGTGTAAATGAGAGCCTACATACGTTTTGTTACATTACGTCTGTACATCAAGCATTGGTATAGGTAAAGGTTCCATTTGCGTTGGATAAAATTTGCCCACATGATTTCAATTCCGTGAATACCTCCGTGAAAAATCCTGGTTCGGCATTGATTTTCAACATTTTACTACTCAAGCGATTGACAATGATAAGGCATCTGAAATAAACGAAATTAAAATGTTAAATCAATTATTTCAACTAAATAACAACTTTTATCAATCATATAAAAATATTGCGTGCATTTATCGCATGTCGCATTACAACATTCTATAATATATTACACGCAGCACGCAAACCTGCACGAAGCATAGTGATAAACTATAACTTTAATTATAAGTTGACAAAGTTTTAGGTATATAGCTCTTATAATGAGAAAGTGGGGCACTCAGCGCCCGTAATATTTCTTCATAAATTTTGTATTAAGAAGCGTAATTTTCTAACGTTTTTGGTGATTATTTATGGTGTACATTTCTAATTAGTTTCGCGAAAAAATTTTCAAGTAAACAGTTAATTTTTTGTTGTGAAAAATATAACTTTTGAAATGAGTGAAGAGTTGGTGATTTAATTGGCCAACTTACTCCTTAAATTGACGGTAGAACATTAGGAGAATATTTCAAATTGATGGTGGAAGAGAACCTAAATTTGGTGGCGACCACGAATAGATACCCAGTGACCAATCGGACTTCGGCGGTAATAATGCTCAGTCCAAATGTGCATCAAATAGTTCCAAAAAAATAAGATATTGGCAAAACACAACTGCCATAACTATTTGCATCCTCTGAAAAAGCTACCAACATATTCTAAGAAAACCGTGATAGTGCTTTCAACTGCTCATGCCCACGAAGTTTTAAATTCTGTAACAAAAGACCACTAGTCAATCTTGATTATAATGGGCATAAAGGTGGTGTTGATACTTTTGACGTGGATTATCTCTGGAAATAAAAACAAACGACTAGTCCATGGCATTATTTTATAATATGCTGGATATTGCTGGACTTGCAGCACTCAAGCTGTGTGATCTCAGTCACCCTATGTGGAACACAAATAAATCTGAAAAACGCAAAACATTTTTGAAATAACTATCTATAGAGCTAGCGCAGAATCAGTTACAAAACCAATGCTAAAATTGTAATGGACTCGATAAATTTCAAACGGTTTCCGGCAGTGGCGAGCTCTCGACCAGCAATACAGGTAGGCTTTAATAATTCATTTTATTTCAAAATTAGTTCATTTTCAAATATTTTTCACCATTTTCTTTTCTTGCTACAGATCAACAATTTGAATCAATGGAGTAAAACCTGCAAAACTGCTAAGATCGATAGTAAAACAACAGCAGTTTGTGACCATTGCTTTATTTCGACATGCTCCAAACACTATATAAGGACGTGTGAAAAGTGCTATTTTACAAAATACAATGTCGAAGCTGATACGGACTCAGATAATAATGAAGATGCGGACAATAGTCCAACAACGTCTACACCCAATCAAAATGCATTAAACCACAGCGAAGAATTTCACCAATTTGAGCAGTTTGAAATTAATACTTTATTTAATTTTCGTGTTTTTCAATAAAAATACTTTTGTTTCTAGCAATAAGCACAAGTTTCATTGAAATATTTGCATAAATAAGTGAAATATTTGCGTTTATATAAAAATAACGTCTTAAAAGTCTAAATTTCCATACAAAATACATTACTGGGCACTGAGTGCCCAATTCATGAGATTAACTTGTATAGCTTTGTCACGGTTCTAAGGTTAAAAATGTTCATTACCGAAATAAGGAGTATTGGTTAAGTTAACCAGAACTTAACTGACAGAAGGCTGCCAACCAGACATTGAGAAAACGGTCCTGAAAGTTGAGGCATGCATTACGCCTTATGGTCTAAGGAATGTATACATATATACATATACTTGTATACATAAACAAAGCGAGCTGTAATGCGATATGCATCCAATGAACGAGAAAATTTGGAACAATAGAAGAAAAATTTCGCTTTCAATATTATTATAATGTGTGCTTAGCACTCGCAATATAGTATATGTTAAAAATGTATTTGCTTAATTGTTGTTTCATTTTCTGTAGCGGGAGACGCTGATTCAAATAGAAACATCAATAAGGGTAATTAGAATCCGGTGCAAATGGTCTTGCAAATGCAAATTTCGGTGCAAGTGCAAAATATTTTTGCACCATGTTCTTAAACAAAAACAAATTACATGTGTTTTGCAAATGCAACACTGTTATGCAAATGCTACACTCAACCCCTATTGTATATGTGCAAATTAGTATTGTATTTCAAAAGCTGATTTCTTTTGCATACATATTTGTTTCGATTTTTGGCGCGTCAGGTAAAATTTTTGGTAAGAAAAGAAATTTGAAAGAATTAACAATTTAAAACTTAATAAAACTATTTACAGCAATATGAGCGATAAAAAAGTGAAAAGGGAGCGGCCGAACAAAAAATGGACAAAGGAAGAAATCAACAAGCTTCTGGATTTTTTGGAGGAAGCAGATGAAATTGAGGCAAACATTTTAAGAAGTTTGAAATGTATAAATGCTTATTTATTTACTTTTAGTAGGCTCCAACAGCACAATTTTTTTTACAAAAAATGCATTGTTGTTAAGGGAATCGAAGCCACGTGGGACTTGCTGCGGTGGAAGGTACGCCACCTAAAGAGCACATTTAAAAAGGCGATTGATTATCGCACCTCAACTGGCGCTGAAATTGATGAAATGGATGTGGGAGTGGCAGTTTTGAAGGTAAATAATAAGAATTGAAAGTGCTTTGGGAACTTAAGTGATTAAATCTTTTACAGAAAAAATGGAGAAAATGTGCCCCCATTACAATCGCCTAAACAAAATTTTCGGAGCTAAATCGCATGCGCAAAATAATTTCTGCGCTGTCGACACGGGCAATGACTTGCTGCTTATCGCGCCACAGCCGTCAACAATTTCACCGTCAACAATTTCCCCACCAGTATATTCACCGCCAATAGTCTTTCCACCAGCAATTTCACCGCCAATAGCCTCGCCACCAGCATTTCCACCGCAAATAATCTCCCCACCAGCAATATCACCGCCAATAGCCTCGCCGCCAGCAGTTCCACCGTCAACAGTTTCGCAGCAACCACTCCCACTTGGGGCCGATTTTCCACAATCAGTTAGAACCATGGCTAAAAAAATTAAAATGCAGGCTCCCAAAACATCAGCGGCTTGTTTGATGGTTTACCAGCAAAACAGAATGGAGTTAGAAAAAGAAAAGCTTCAATTTGAAAAAGAAAAGTTGGAGAAGCACCTAGAACTATCAAAAGCTGAAATTGAATTGAAAAAAGAAGAGCTAAATCTTAAGAAAATTAAATTGGATCAAGATGAAAAAATAACAAGTAAGGAAGGGCTAAGTTCGGGTGTCACCGAACATTTTATACTCTCGCATGATAAAGTGATAATCGAGATTTCATTATCCGTCATTTATGTACATATTTTTCAAATACCATATTTGTGTAAAGTTTTATTCCGCTATCATCATTGGTTCTTAATGTATATATTATACAGAGAAGGCATCAGATGGAATTCAAAATAGCGTTATATTGGAAGAAGGCGTGGTTGTAAACCGATTTCACCCATATTTCGTGCATGTCATCAGGGTGTTAAGGAAATATTATATACCGAATTTCATTGAAATCGGTAGAGTAGTGCCTGAGATATGGTTTTTGGTCCATAAGTGGGCGACGCCACGCTCATTTTCAATTTTTAAAAAAAGCCTGGGTGCAGCTTCCTTCTGCAATTTCTTCTGTAAAATTTAGTGTTTCTGACGTTTTTTGTTAGTCGGTTAACGCACTTTTAGTGATTTTCAACATAACCTTTGTATGGGAGGTGAACGTGGTTATTATCTGATTTCTTCCATTTTTGAACTGTATATGGAAATGCCTGAAGGAAACGACTCTATAGAGGTTGGTTGATTGATATAGCTATAGTAGTTTCCGAGATATGTACAAAAAACTTAGTAGGGGCGGCGCCACGCCCACTTTTCCAAAAAAATTACGTCCAAATATGCCCCTCCCTAATGCAATCCTTTACGCCAAATTTTACTTTAATATCTTTATTTATGGCTTAGTTATGACACTTTATAGGTTTTCGGTTTTCGCCATTTTGTGGGCGTGGCAGTGGGCCGATTTTGCCCATCCTCGAACTTAACCTTCTTATGGAGCCAAGAAATACGTGTACCAAGTTTCATCATGATGTCTGAATTTTTACTCAAGTTACAGCTTGCACGGACGGACGGACGGACAGACGGACGGACGGACAGATAGACATCCGGATTTCAACTCTACTCGTCACCCTGATCACTTTGGTATATATAACCCTATATCTGACTCTTTTAGTTTTAGGACTTACAAACAACCGTTATGTGAACAAAACTATAATACTCTCCTTAGCAACTTTGTAGCGAGAGTATAAAAAGGCTAGAAATGGAAAAAGACGAACAAATAGCTATGTATGAAATAAAAATGAAATACATGAAGTAATCCAAAATTTAACTGTTTTAGGGTTTATTCCAACATTAATGAATGAATTGCTAGCCTTTTTGTTTCCCCTTTTCTGTTTGGTTGTACATCTTCGCTTTCCTCACCGTTGTCATCAGTGTACGTGGTGTCCTCATCGAGATTTGTATATTCGTAGTTTGTGCTGTCATCCTCTCGTAGTATGTTGTGCAATATACAACACACAACAAACCAATCACTACATAAATTGTGGCTTTCTTTATTTATAAAGCGTGCTCTGAACTCCTTAAGACTGCAAAACCGCTCCTTCAATAGGCCGAAGCAATGCTCGACTCGAACTCGAAATTTACTGTGACGCAAATTGAAATTAATTCGAGAATTTATGTCTAGCACTCGAGCATTACTTCGGAATGGAGTTATCATAGTTTCGGACAAAGGATAGGCTGAGTCACCAGCTAACTACTGCTGTGACGAAAAAAAATTGTCTTTTTGCAAGAAAAGTTAGCTGCTGCGGTATACTTTCGCATCATGCCAACTGCCAACATGTCCCACCATTACGTGTCGGATTTTGAGTTTATAATCGTAAACTATTTGGGCTTTGATAGAGTATATGTGCTTACGAGAAAAGAATGATATAGGATCGATAACTGGCGAGCTAGCTTTATCTCCGTACCATCAATATAGCCAATGCAAAATGGCATTTCGGAATACGTAGCATGTACAATTTCTGATCGCTCTGTTTCATTTGGCCAAAAAAGGAAGGAATCTCTTAACCTTAGTATAGCACTGAAAACTCTTTTCGTAATTATGGATAGAGTTCCACCATCCCCTACGCCAAATAATGTTGAAATTTTTTTCAATGCAGCACCCTCTCCGCATGAGCCCAGACGATAAAGTACAATTGCTAACTGCAAATCCACAGGAATCTGTTTCGAGGAATGTGCTTTAGTGAATTCCGGATCGTTCTTAATTAGGTGAAATATATTGTTAAATTGTTCCTTGCTTACTCGAAGCATTTGGCGGAACCGGTTTTCGTCGAATTTATTCAAGATTTCATTTCGCCATACTGGTGACTTTGGGACTTCATGCTCAACTCTTCAACATTCATATCCAATTCATCTAAAATTTTATCGACCGCCTCACCATCTTAGTCCACTTCTGTATAAAAAAAAGAACCATGAGTATAAAAAGATATTTAGTCACCAACTTTTACCTATTATATTAAGAATATCATTTGCCGTATTCTCTAAAAAAAAATTAAGAATTTTTCTTTTTCGCTTTTCCTTGGCATGATTGGCTTGGTCATATATCGAGCATTCCACGCTTTTCTCACAATAATGCAGGAATTATTTTTCACTTTTTAGTTTGATATGTTTTAAAAGCGTGTTTTTTAGTTTTTTTAAACTACATATATTTATTTTAACAACTTGTATGCAGAATAAAAGCACAAAGAAAATGCGTAATTTTGACTACCAACGGTTCAGCTATAAGCAACTAAACGTGTTTTTCTGTCGTGTCTTGTCTGTTCCATTCGGTGTGGGTTACGCCGTAGCTCAGCATGTACAAAAGTATGTATCAACAACAAAGACGGTTTTGTCGGATTTGATGTGCGTTGGCTGTATGAAAATACATAAGAAGTTCGACAACAGCTCTTCAAATAAGTCAAAGCACGAACATGTGTTTTCGTTTCGTCTTGTTCGGTGTGAGTTGTCACATATGAAGCTATGGGCAGTTGCGTATGAGACAAGAAAAACTGTTTTGACTAACCCGGTGTGATAGCGTGTGATAGGTCTCTGAATAGAAGTAACTTGTCAGTACTTCCAGAGATAAAGAGATCCCCAACTCTCCTGTCACTGGAAATGTGAGAACCGCTCACCTACCCAAGACAGTTGACTGGATTGGGTAAGTTTTGACGTTTTGCAATTGGAATGGCTTGAACGGCCAGATTGAAATTATACCAAAAATATACATACAATGTGAACGGAGGAATTTGTTGCCGCCGTTCAAGATCGCTAATAAAAATTTAAAACAATGAAAATCAAAGAAAATACGCAATTTAAATATATTTCAAAAAATAGTAGAATTATATTTCAATTACAAATGATTAAAAACATTTATTAATTGAGAACTAACAGGCTTAATTCACCTTATTAAGTATTGAAGTTGCTTGGCACTAATACTGATATAAGTGTGTGACTATTCAGAATTACAACGTATTGAGTAAACAAAAATGTGTCTAAGTTTAGATAATTATCCCACCGATGCAGCATTCGTTATCTAGCCTGGAGGTACAAATTGGGTATACTATTGACTATAAGAAAAATAATTTAAGACACTTGTGATGCCTTATGCACCGAATTTCATGACATAAACGTTGCTTAACCTAACGTACATGAATGGAAAAAATAGCAGACAGGTTGGTAAAGACCATCTACACAAAGTAAAGCTAATTCTTTTGTTTTGGTTCTTAGGGGGGTACTCTCATGTGAACGCATTCATTTTACCACTTTTTAGGAAAATTTTTTTATGCGACAACAAAATTCTATAATTTTAATTTTTTAATATATTTTTATTTGTATTTTGAAATGTACAAATTTTTTTTTTTCATTTTTAATATTTTTTTTTTAAATCAAAGCAGTCCCCAACAAAAAAAAGTATTTCACTGATCATGGTGATAGCGGCTGTTCATGTTGTCTGAAATAAAAAGATCGAATGGATTATTATTCAGTAGTTCTGCGGCTATCGTCCCTACCAAATATAATCAATTTTATTAAAAAAAAAGTGTCGAACTTCAAAAAAAGTTACGAAAATCTTTTTTTTTTCGTTCAAAATCGTTTCAAAAAATATGAAAATATTTTCGAAAATAAACAATTCTGGTACTAAAAATGAGTAGAAGAACATATGTAAATTTTAAAGCAGTCGGTTAATTAATCATTTCTTATACTATTTTAGATACTGTGCTTCTACCCAGAGCAATATCGGTATCTTTTCCAGCTGAACGTTGATATGAACCTTCAGCCAAAAACCTAAGACTTGCCGCCAATAATATTAAATTAGGTATGAACATTTTTCTAAATAAAGGTATAATTTCGTTAATTATTTTTAAAAATGCATGTTTGTTTAACCCATAGCTGGAAATAAGACTGAAGCAAAAAGAAACCATCTCAATTCTCAACGTTTTAGCAAAACTCACGTTGAGTGCAGATATGGCAAAGTTAAAATGATGAAAAGCTCTTTTCTTACTCGCTTTTCAACTAGCAGCGGACCCTGATCTTTTCTCTAAGCTGGCAACAAAACACAATCAGCGTTCCGTCAATGGGCTGTTAGTAAAAAAGGCAGGATGCCAGAAGACGCTAAAACGAACTGCCAAATCAGTGTGTTGTTGAAATTCTATAGAATTAGATATCGGTAGTTTGTAAAATTATTTATATATATGGGTGATATAGGCCTGTTTGGGAATCGAGCACCCAAAAATAATATGGTTAACGTGCTACTTGCATAATCAGTGGCAGTGTGGAAAATGCTAAATACCCAAAAGTTATTTATACAATGCCCAATCTAATATTTTTCAGCAGTAGCATTATTGGCAAATGTTATAAAAAAATCGAGTTGTGACAACTCTCTCTCGAATGTAAGAGTTTCGAATCAATTTATCTTTGGACATGGGATTAGAATGATCTCTTAAATGCCGTCTTTCGATTCTACCTTGATAATATCGTTCACGTTCGTTCAACACATAAGCGGCCATAAAAAACATTGTTTCTTTAATGCAAACTGTTTAATTTCAAATTATGTAAAATTTTGAACAAAGGAATTCTCTGTTATTTGTTTTGTGAAACTGTCACAAAGAAATCATCTGTTTCGAATTTAAATTCGAATCAAATAAAATCGAACGAATTACAGAATACATAAAATCCTACGAATTGCTATTTGAGATCCGAATTGAAATCGGGTTCTAATTTTGATAGCGGGGACTAGTAGGGATGAAAGGATGCCCAACTTATTTCAGTGTGAGAGCGCCTCAAAATAAGAGTTTTTTTATATCATTTCCCATTGTAGCCAGACCGAACAAAACAATAATTTTTGGCCATATAAATTAAAACACCCAACATTTATTACGATAAAAAATTATTATTATTATTTTTTTTTTTTTAATTTATGGCGAAACTATCTAAATCAGTTTCATGTTGCACAAGAAATTTTTATTAGCTCTGCTCTCATACCGCTCTAAATTTTTTACTAGCACAGCACTTCATTTTTGACAATTGCTACAGCTATAGTTTTCTACCTAACAAAACACCGAGCAGAGCAGAGCACATACTTTTACATTGTTATGCTCTTTCATTATCTCAAATGTTCTTGGAAATTACTCATCAATAATTTTCACATTTGGAATTAATGTTTAGTTTTTAACAGCGTGAATTCTCACACCAGAAATAACGTTTTCATTTCTATTCATAAATACAACTTTTCTGTATTGAATTATGCAACGGTACACATTTTTTAATAAAAATATGTTACAGAAAATATTATGGTAGCAACAATTTTGATTCCAATGAGACTGTCAGAATGTATGATACGAACAAGGCTCAATTAGATTGAAATTATAAATATTTATAACTATTGTTAAAATATTAGAATGATCCACCATCTTTCATTATCTCACATATTTTCAACTAACAACTTTGGAAATTACTCATTTGTTACAAACGTGATTATAAAACTAATAAAATAAAAAAATCAACATCTTTTATCTTAAGTATGTATAGTATATTTGTGTTTAATAACAAAGATATGAAAGTTTATTTCTAACAATTTTTCAATTTGAAAGTAATGTTAAAATTAACCCGATAGATTATACATCGGAATTTGTGTTTTCTTTTTATTCATAAATAGAATATTACTGTACTGTACTAGTTTATAATTTATGAATACGTTACCAAAAGAAAGGAGTAGACGGGATCCTCTAGTAAATTAATAAAATTATACAATTATAGTGAATTATTTTCAACTAAGCACATCAGCAATGTTGTGGTTCTCCGTTACGATATTGTTGTTTCAGATTCAAAAAAATCTAAAAAACGAACAAATACAACCGACTATATGTGAAATAAAGTTGCGAAGTTGGTGATTAAGCCGCCTACTTATTTTACGAATTAATTTCATAGATTTAAACATTATAGTAATTACTTTACTTAAATACATATCGATAAATTTAAACCTCAAATATATATTTATTGTAATTGGAGTGAATCCTTATGTTTTGTTGCGTATGTTTTCTACCTAACGCCTAATTAGGTATTTAATTAAAAAGAACATATGATATATATTGCACTGGTTTGTCACTATTCGGTTTCTAATAGGAATAAATAAAAAAGGATTTCATTGTAGTTCTTTGAAGTAAATTTATTAAATATTTTAAAAAATTTGATAGATTTTTAGAAAATTAGATAGACTTATAGTTTTGGAGATATTTGTATTTAAAGTTCAAAAATTTGTAAAAGTAATTCTCGCTATTTCACTAAGATTAGCGCATTTTGCACACATTTTTCAATTATTATATTTTTAATTACACTGTACACATTTATATATACATACATATAGCCAAACTTGACCCTTATTGTGTGTTTTTTAAGAAAATAAATATACTTTAAAAACTACTATACTATACTATACTTTGCACATTCACACTTTCAAGGGATTGCCATACTTTGGGTTTGGAAAAAATAATCAAAAAATGATGAGCGACAATGGTTGAAAATGAACACTTGTTTCATTCATACATACATTATATATTATTTAAAAAATAACGAGAAATATTATTATGCAATAATTAGGAAATACCCTTTTCATATTTTACTATTTGGAACTTTCCAAAGAATGAATGTGATATACATATTCCAAGAAATTTTACCTTTACATTCTTTTTCTTCGTTCTAATTTCTTAAATGTGACTATCAGATAGTGAAGTAAATAAGTGATGTTTTTGTGATTCTTTGTGATTTTTTCTAATTTTTTGCGACTTTCGCATTGATATAAATTTAGTAAGGCTAATCCATCGCCCCATTTTGATTTAAATCCAAAGCTAGCTAATTTTTCGATGTTTTCGTCTTTTGAAAGGCTTTTTGAATCCATTGAGCGATCTTTTCAGTTTTTAAGGAAGTGGTATTAATTCCATAGAGGGATTCTTCTCCCCCTTCCTGTGATAAATATGGACAAATCAAAAAAATCGAAATAAGAATGGATTTAGAAGCGTTATTCAAAGCCATTGAAAACAAGCAAGGAAGGGCTAAGTTCGGGTGTCACCGAACATTTTATACTCTCGCATGATAAAGTGATAATCGAGATTTCATTATCCGTCATTTATGTACATATTTTTCAAATACCGTATTTTTGTAAAGTTTTATTCCGCTATCATCATTGGTTCCTAATATATATACTCGTATTATACAGAAAAGGCATCAGATGGAATTCAAAATAGCGTTATATTGGAAGAAGGCGTGGTTGTAAACCGATTTCACCCATATTTCGTACATGTCATCAGGGTGTTAAGAAAATATTATATACCGAATTTCATTGAAATCGGTAGAGTAGTTCCTGAGATATGGTTTTTGGTCCATAAGTGGGCGAGGCCACGCCCCTTTTTAATTTTTAAAAAATGCCTGGGTGCAGCTTTCTTCTGCAATTTTTTCTGTAAAATTTAGTGTTTCTGACGTTTTTTGTTAGTCGGTTAACGCACTTTTAGTGATTTTCAACATAACCGTTATATGGGAGGTGGGCGTGGTTATTATCCGATTTCTTCCATTTTTGAACTGTATATGGAGAAAACGACTCTGTAGTAGTTTCCGAGATATGTACAAAAAGCTTAGTAGGGGCGGCGCCACTCCCACTTTTCCAAAAAAATTACGTCCAAATATGCCCCTCCCTAATGCGATCCTTTGCGCCAAATTTCATTTTAATATCTTTATTTATGGCTTAGTTATGACACTTTATAGGTTTTCGGTTTCCGCCATTTTGTGGGCGTGGCAGTGGGCCGATTTTGCCCATCTTCGAACTTAATCTTCTTATGGAGCCAAGAAATACGTGTACGTTTCATCATGATATCTCAGTTTTTACTCAAGTTACAGCTTGCACGGACGGACGGACGGACAGACAGACATCCGGATTTCGACTCTACTCGTCACCCTGATCACTTTGGTATATATAACCCTATATCTGATTCTTTTAGTTTTAGGACTTACAAACAACCGTTATGTGAACAAAACTATAATACTCTCCTTAGCAACATTGTTGCGAGAGTATAAAAAGGAGCAAAAGATTGTCGACAGTGCGGAAATTTTAGCATCAATATGCTGTTCTGTGACAAAAATTAATGCCCATCTAACCAACTAGGAAATTGCTGAGGTAATATGTTTCATTTCAGAGTTTTGTCTCTTCGGAGAGAGAAAACCAGTGAAAATAGATGAAACGTTTTTAACAATGTAAATATAATCGAAGACGCGTAACTGGACAAAAACAGTACCATGGGTTAAGTCAACTTTTCGATGAGAGTCCTACATCTTTAATCACCAACCACAGCATTGGTGAGTATGTGGAAAAAGGGAATGTCGACAATCGATCAATGACCTTGAATACCTGAATCATTCCGTTAAGAGCGGAATTAAGGGTCGCCGGAGTTCGAAACTTTTACACCAGTACATGGCCTATTCGATTATCGACAAAACTTTTTAGAGAAACAGTACAAAGATGACCTTGGTTCGCAAATACTGCAAATTATATTCTTATTCTTCTTTATTTGTCAATTCGTATTCGAATATTGGTGTCACATAACATCTATATAAATAAAAATGAATCGTCAAAATGTACGTACGCTCATAACTCAATAACGCCTGGACCAATTTGGCCAATTCTTTTTCTTAAATGTTCGTTGAAGTTCAAAGATGGTTTTTACGGCGAGAAAAATTCGAATAATTTCCGGAAAACTCCGAAAAACAGCCCCCATACAAAGGTTACAATAAAAATGAATGTTTGTTTGTTAGTAACACTAAGAGAACGCTTGAACCAATGTTAGATTGAAAGATTGTCTGTTGTGGATCGGGAAAGGTTTAGAAACAGAATACCTTATACTTTCAATGAGGAAAAGTCAGATAATTGGACAATTCCAAAAAGTAACATTTTCCATACACATTTTTTTCAATTTTTGTTTTTCAATATTTTGATTTGTAAATTATTTGAATTGTTCAATTTTGATCGCTTGCTTTTTTATTCCGGCTATCCAAGGAAAAATTATTTAAAATTATTCAGTGAAAACTTTATGTGTGTTTCACACAATGTGATCAATTGCATATTGAAATTTGGCTTCGTAACCACGAAGAGGTCGCGCTAATATTGGTCGGCGTTCTTTTTGCCATCAACGTATGGCAGCCCAAGAAAAGGCAAGAAGTACTCCCAAAATGAGATGACATACGTGCGGAATTATGGATCGCGGTCAATCAGCTAGCGATCGTAACGATATCACAACACGACTTTTTAAACAATACCTGCGATATTTGATGGTCTTTATCTTGAAGCAACCTATGGTATATATGGCGCTGTTAGATGCTGAATGTATTCTGTTGAGTAGCAAAAAAGATGTTTGCCGCACGCACACATTCTTCTGTGGATGCGGATGGTGATTACAAATTGATGATCAAATTGATGAAATCATTTCATGCGGAAATTCCTGATTCAGAGATAGATCCAGAATTATACGAAGTGGTGAAAACCAATATGATTCATGGACCTTGCGAACCTTACAATCCCACTTTGGTTTGTATGTTTGACAATGAATGCACGAAACACTACTCATGTGCTTTTCTTTCGGAAACGGGAATGGGAAATGATGGATATTCACTGTATCGGCGTCACTCACCAGACGACAATGGCAGAACATTTAGCATTTAGAGGCGTGAATATCGACGTTAACAACACATCGAAGTTGACAACACATGGGTCGTACTATATTCGCCCCTTTTGTTTAATTCACATTCAAAACTCATGTCAATGTTGAATATCGATCGAATCGATCAAATACGTTTGCAAGTACGTCACCAAAGAAAGCAACATAGCGGTTATTGGCCTTGAACGATATGAGATCAGCAGTATCAAATGGGTCGATATGTGAACTGCAATAAAGCGCTTTGTAGGATATTTACTTTTGCAATTCATGAAAGTTTTCCGACTGTTTTGCGTCTCGCGGTTCAACTTCATTTAAGTCATCGCGTATTGTGAATGGTACAGTGTGTGCAACATTTTGAGAAGCATGCCAGCAGTAGCATTTGCTGGAACATGATAATCACTGGAAACAGACGAAGGACAATGCGATAGTACTTCGCATGCCACTGAAGTTCGCATACTTTTCGCGAAGATCATTTCGACATATCCGCCTTTAAATTCGCGTTAATTATGGGATACGAAAAAAATTAACATTGCCGATGACATTTTACATTGTATTCGCTAAGAATTGGAAATGGGCAAATTTCGGTTGATACTTCCAGTGGTTTGATATCAATTTCACCTCCCTTTCGTCAATTCACTTCAACGGAAGATGAACTCATCACGAATGTTTATCCGAACATTGGCCAAATTATCGTAACTGCGATAGCTTGAGTGCACGAGCAATTTTAGCTGCCAAAATTACCGATGTTAGTGATTTAAACTGGGATTCAAAGTCAAGTTCCGGGAGGTTTGCGCTCATATAAATCGATCGATCGTCTTGACAAGGAAGACGAAATCGTAAATTACCCAGTGGAATTTCCAAATACCATACCAAGCCTGCCCCAGCATCATTTGCGTCTTAAAGTTGGATCTGTCATTATTACGTTTCACACAATCTTCATGCGCCGAAACTGTGTAATGGAACCCGACTGATTATGAGGCAGTTATCGACTACAAGGGACAGCCATTTCAGTTTAAACGTATTCAATTTCCAGGGAAAATTGCCTTCGCGTTGACAATCAACAGGACACAAGGAAATCGGGAAATGCTATGTTTTTCACACGGCCAGATATATGTGGCGTGTTGACGAGTTGGAAACCCATCTTCTCTGTATATTTACGCACCAGAATAGAAATCAAAAGATTATGTTTATTAAGTTGCGCTACATTAAAAAAAATGTAGAAAGATCGAAAATAAATCATTTTCGACACAATATAATTTCAACTTTTTTTCATTTCAAAACACATAATTTCACGCAGGACAACGGCTGCGGGGTCAGCTAGTTTAATAATATAGTATTTACAATATTAATAAGATTAATAATAATATTATAATGTAATGTTTATATGTTAAATATATCTATTGTATATAAAAAATCACAGGTTTTTAACTATCGCATCATATTTCTCTCTATCTCTCGTCACATCTATGAGGTTGCCAATGTTCTGAACTCCTATTCGTTGTCGAATGTTTCGAAGCCACGAAAGTTATTTACGACAATTACCCCGTTTTTCTTCCATTTTTCCTTGGATAATTACTTGTATAACTAGGGTGCCTCAGAATATGTCCTAGGTAGGCTGCTTTTCTTTGTTTTATAGTCTCTAGCAATTCTCTATTGCGGTTCACTCTTCTCAAAACTTCACATGTCCATGGAATTTTTATGATTCTTCTAATAAGTGAGTTATGACCGACCAAGGTTATATTTTTGAAAGCCGCCTGTGCAGAAAAAAATTCGACAATTGATAACTTATTATATACCATACCAATCAAAAAAAATCCTTTTGTACCATTGTCCCTATAAATGGTAAACAGAAAATTTTTTGATTATTCTTTCAGAACACAATATGTCGCAACACTGGTATTTGTCACGTCATATAAACAAACAAACTGTGAGAGTAAATTTCATATACAATTGTTGAACGTTAAATACAAATGCCTCGAAAACTATAAGGCCGAGGCGGGTATATGTTTTTTAATCCTGAGTACCTCCTCTATCCGTCCATACCCTCACATTGCGACGCCAACAGAATCGTAATCGTGCCAAATTTGGTTACACAAACAAAAACTTCCAGAAATTACATTTTTCCAAATATTTGAATAATCTTAAAATTTAAGCAGTTACAACTCGTGAGCGTCGACTGTAATATAAAAACTCTCAAATTTATACAAATTTTAAACTTTTTGAAGAAAATTTATTTACAACCAATAGCTGAAGTAATTATGCAGCAGCGTCTCTTGACCCGTCCTTTTCCTCGATCGTTTAACTTGTCACATTAAAGCAAGCGAGGAACTTGGGATATTGTTTGTGCAGACAGGCATCAGAGAACGTCTATTTATGAATTTATAAGCATGTGTTTTTCACATTTGTGTTCACATGTATGGATTTTTAACTGATTTAAACACATATCTTCCGAAAAATTTTTAATCATTAAGTAAGGATGATATATTAAATAGTATTTCAACTGAGATTAGTCGAAATTCCAGCTAATAAAATCAAATAAAAATGAAAATTGAGTTCATGGATCAAATGTAAATATTCCTCATCCCGAAATTTAAGTCTACGTAATGTTTATTTTATTATAAACTAGAATGAACTAGATATTATTTAGGACTGTGCAGCAAAAAATGTACGTCAAGAAACACAATGAAGGTTCGACGTCGAAAACCTGTAATTTCAAGCTACTTTCGGACAGCTTCTAATATAAATTATTCGTCTGAAGAACAACAAATCAGCTGGGGCCAATAGATTGCCAGCCGAGCTATTCATACACTGCGGCAAAAAACTGATAAGGACAAATGTGATCTACATAATCCACAAAAAAGGAGACCCCACAATCTGCACCAACTACCGTGGGATAAACCCCATCAACATCGCATGTAAAGTTCTATCGAGCGTACTGTGTGAAAGATTAATGCTCACCGCCAAAAACCTGATTGGATCTTATTAGTGTGGCTTTAGGCCTGACCTGACTCAACAACTGACCATATATTCACCACTCGCCAAATCTTGGAAAAGTCCTATAAAAAGAAAATCAACATATACCACCTCTTCGTGGATTATAAAGGTGTTTTTAACAGCGATGTTTAAATTTGGTATCAACTTAAAACTAATACGGCTGTTTAAACTGACGTTGATCAATACAAAAAGTTCTGTCAGAATCCATAAGGACCTCTCCGAGCTGTTAGATACCAAACGCGGTTTCAGACAAAGCGACTTCTTATCGTGCGACTTTCTCAATCTACTTCTCGGGAAAATTATTCTAGCTGCAGAACTTAATCGAGCAGGTACAATCATCTATAGTAGTGTGCAGCTGCTGGCATATCATTGGCCTCAACACTCCCGCCGTTCACTGAATAACTCTTGCCAACAGGTGCTTCTGTCTAGAAAATCGAGAAGTCAAGTTCTTTTTCGACGAACAAAGACCAAATTCTACAAGTCACTCATAATCCTCGTCCTGCTATATGGTGCAGAGGCATGGAGGATGACAACATCTGATGAGTCCACGTTACGAGTTTTCAAGAGAAAGGTTTTGTGGAAGATTTATGGTCTTTGCGCGTTGGCCACGGCGAATATCGCATTCAATGAAATGATGAGCTGTACGGGTTATACGACAACGTTGACATAGTTCGTGGTTATTGTCGTCCGAGTGAATGAAAACGCTCCAACTCTGAAAGAGCAGTATCCGCCGGGGGAAGCAGTGGCTGCACTTGGTATCTGGAATTTGCGCCAAAGTGCGAAAAGAAAAAACGCTTGGCGCGCTTTTGTAAACTCGGCTATAACCGCGTAAGCGATGTCTTCGCCAATAGCGTGGAAAACAACGCGCACGCGTTCCTGTTCCTAAGGTATACATTAAATTATATGTATAAAGAATATAATAATTATTATAAACTATAAAAAAAGGTAAAATCCATATTTACGAAAGAAATCGACTACAGGTTAGGCGGTATAAGAACCCTTGATTAAAATTTGAACATTACTTCATAATTTGAGAATGATAAATACACATTTCCTTTGAGTTACTATTAAGCACAAATCAATGTTGAATTTTGATTTAATTAACTATATAATCAAGTTTGTAACAAACGAGTAATGTATAAAGTCTTTATATGATAACATTTAATATAATGCATTATTTCTTGTGTTATTTTTGATCAAATGTATATAGCATATTTATAGAATTTACAAATATATTTGATTTAAAATACAACAGATCGCCTGGTACCAACTGTTCTGTCGAGGCAATCATTTCGTCAACATCCACATTTGTGATTGTAGCAGTTATATTCTACCTCTCTAGATACATATGTTTATACCTTTTCAGAATAAATTTGTGCTGGAGAATCAATTCAAGGCCAAGCGAAGTGATCAACACTTCCCGATAAACATTATTCTCATAAGCTTAAAAAAAGCGAGGAATGACCGGTCCGCAGAATTAATATAATAATAAGACAAAATTAAATATTACGTAATCTCAATTTATTATTGAACTCTTTCTCAACACTGCAGCTACTTCTTATGTTACAAGTTGTATTTGATTTATTATGAATAATTTTGCATCGTTCGCTATCATATAACAAAGTAGACGCAATGACTGACGATGCAAATGCCAATGCGATTTTCTGTTTCGATATTAAAAATGTTACACACAGTGAGTCCAATAAAATTAACCCGACTTGTTCAAAAATTACTGTTCTATTGCAGTCTCTTGATGTAATCACAGTACAGTTTCAATAAAATATTTGTATGATTTTTAAATGAATTTTGAACGCATGAAGTACACTTTTTTATTTATGAATTGTTTTGACTTTTAAGATGCAAAGAAGAAAAGTATTCAATGTCCGTAAGTTTTATATGTACATATGTACATACATAATGTATATAGCATGTAGATTCTGGAGTTTCTACCTATATTCCTCTTCTTTTGTTAAAAATATTATTTGTAAATATACTTATATGCGGAATATCATGGTATATTTGAGTTTTCAAGCTTCACTTACTAAGGCTTCGGAACAAATTTTCCTTCTCGAGATCAAATTCTGCTTATTTTTCTGTTTATAATAAAAATATACCAACCTCAAGATAAACAAGAAAAAACGTTAACTTCGGTTGCACCGAAGCTAAATACCCTTCACAGGTGCATTTCTGTTAGTAACTATGTGTTCAGTTTGTATGGAAGCTATGTATATGCTATAGTAACCCGTTCTAAACAAGTTTTTTAGAGATTACATTGTTGCCTTAAAAAATAACATATACCAAATTTCGTGAATATATCTTGTCAAATGTGAAAGTTGTCCATACAAGAACTTGATTCCGATCGTTCAGTTTGTATGGCAGCTATATGCTATAGTTAACCGATCTGAACAATTTCTTCGGATATTACATTGTTGCCTTAGAAAATAACATATACCAAATTTCGTGAATATATTTTGTCAAATGTGAAAGTTTTCCATACAAGCATTTGATTCCGATCGTTCAGTTTGTATGGCAGCTATATGTTATAGTGACCCGATATCGGCCGTTCCGACAAATGAGCAGCTTCTTGAAGAGACGTTTACAAAATTTCAAAAAGATATCTTAAAAACTGAGAGACTAGTTCGTATATATACAGACGACATACTGATCATTTATATATATACTTTATTGGGTCTCCGACGATTCCTTCTGGGTGTTACAAACTTCGTGAGACACTTAATATACCCTGTTCAGGGTATAAAACAGCAATAGATGCAGTGTTTACAGATACCTTGAAATACTAGAATCGTTTATTTCTTTTAGTTACCATAAAATATTAGAAAAATTTATTAACTGTAAGACTCAAGATGAATATAAAGTTAGTAATACATATTTCAATTATGATCTAAAGGCATGTGTGCACTATTTAATATGAAATAATCGTGTAGAAACAAACATTAAAGTATTTGTGGATATAGATAAAAGTTTTTAAAACCACACACCTTTTAACTTCAAAATCTAGCGTAGAGGTTCTCATTTAAATTTTTTCTTTTTCAAAATCCTAATAAAAGAAATGTTATAAGACACTTACAAAAGTTTTTTTTCTGACGTGTTTTTACACAGTTCTGTCATACTGTAGCGTAGTGAATCCGCGCATGGAGGGAAAGTGGTGAGATAGGGCGTTCAAAAATATTTTCTGTATAAGACGGCTCCAGGGAATGATTTTTGTGCAATATAGAATATGAAATGGCATAGCAAGATTCATATTATATCTTTTTATTTTCACGTGGTGCTTCTGTCGTTTAACTCTAATTTTTTATTCCAAACAAAATACTTAATAAAACCGTAAATAAATTTAAAAAAAATAATGTTTCTTGATCGTATATACTTATATTATCTAAACATTGGAACTATCAAAAAATCGTTTGAAACCATCATTTAGTATACATAATTTAGCTTTACTACATTTTTATAAATATTACATTAGGGGTGTTCTCTTGCTCTTGCTAAACCCTAGCACGGTGCAAGAATTGCATATATTTCCTTTTGGTGCACCGTCACAACAACAAACACACGCAGAAAATTATTTGCAATGGCTGTAAAATATGTCAGACCAATACCCATGTATATTTGTGTGCAATGTCAACTTTAAATTGTTGAGGAAGGTAAGTTTGAAATAGATTTTATAATTTCTATTTAAATTATAAAGATTTGTTACAGTTTTTTTTGGTAAAAATGTATGCAGAAGCTGAGTCAATTCACAATAGCCATGCATAATAGTAATTCACAATACATTGACCGTTCATATATCACTAGATTCTGAAATGGGTGCTCTCGTGCTCTTGTATATTTCGGTATAGTATTTTTGTAATCTACAATCTTGCAAGAGCAAGAGAATACCCCTATTATATTATTACATATTGTAAATTGCAATTATTTCTTTATATGAGCCAACGGCGTAGCTAGATAACCAAGGCCTTGGGGCAAATCAAAAAAGTGGGACCTCGCTGCTATGTAAACTGATTAGGTTTTATCAAATAAATGTATGAAATACACAAATAGTTTAAAAATGCCAAGCTATTTAAGCTCTTTTTTGTGCACAGCAGTAACAATATAAATTACAATTATTTAAGGGTTTATTATATTTATTTATGTAAAGGTCGGGCTTACCAACTGAGTAAATAGCAATTATATTTAAAATTTTTTCTGAGCTTTGGTTTTCGCAAAAGTAGCAATGACATCGTTTAAATCCAGGCTTGATGCGGTTTTGCTTTAAATTGCTATGAGCAATAAATTTCGGAGTCGAGTTTGGCCCGTATTACTTCTTTAAAAAATTTGTATTTCTTTTAATTTGCTAAATGACCTTCTAGCTGCTGCAAAAGCGACAGAAATTGCAAAGAATAATAACATGGCTGTAAAAACTTCCGTTATATATTTTGTTCATTACATTATTGCAGTCCATGCTTGAGTTAGCTAAGGTGAAACTAGGGGGTAAATATTAATAAATTGAAGTAAAAAAATACGGCTTATTATATCTGAATATTTTCTTTGGAATTCGTCGCACTTTTGTAATAAAGTTGTTTCATCGACATGTAAAAAAAGTGTTGGTATTAGAAGATCAAACAAATATTTTTCCTCGGTTTGGAAATCGGTGATCAGCTGCTAATTCATCAAAAAAGTTTTTTAACTTTTCTTTACTTTTTTTCTTGAAAATGGGTATCAATACTGCTTGATTTGTATCATCAAACATTGACCTCAGAAACGAATCTTTAAGTTCTTACCGCTGGTGGGGGAAAATAAAGATTCTTGCTTGAGTGAGAATATATTCAGTCTAATTTTATTTTGATATTTTAAAGCCTTATATACTATTTTTGAAAAACTATCTTAAATCACTAAATATATTTGTTTATGTGTACGTATTGCAGCATATTCAGGGGCGGACCCAGAGTAGAATGTTTTTAACTTTATGATTTTGTAATTGATTTTAGAAATATTTAACTTTAAACTATAATTTTATTTTTTATATATGTTCCAACATTTAATTTACAGCATAAAATCATCACGGCGTTTGCTTATTTTACTAAATCTTTCTATAATTTATTCTGGTTCCACAGCAATTTCGTAGTTTATGTTGAGGAGTGCTAAGCCGATCAATCTTTTCTAGAGCATCGTTATTCAGAGCTAAGTCTTGATTCGGCGCAAAGAAGAAAAGGATCGTTCAGTGCTAGCATTTATGGCTGGCAAAGTGCAGAGTACGAGAAGGAGGATATAAATCGACGGATATATATCCTTATCGTAAGTGTTGAGGCTTTCTAAGGCAAAAAGCACTTGTGTTCTCGTAGTCATTTTCATTTTCCATGGTTGTTGAAAAAGCGCTATTTCTGCTTTGAGCTCCATTTGTTGCAGTTCTTTGTTTCCGGGCAAGATCTTTCCAAAACGTCTAATTAGGCATACAATGAGTACAGTTAAATCCTTTTCTTCCAAATTTAGGTTAAATTTTGGTAACGACTGACTCAAATTGAAACTTTCCAGATCTTCATCGGATAACCGCGTTTTTAAATTTTGCATGGCCGTTTCAATGAGTGCAATGTATGCAGAAACCCTGTAAAAGTCTTCAAAGCTTTGAGATGGGTGATTGTTTCGATTACTCTGACGACCACATATTCCGGGTTTTTCCGCCTCAACTAACTAATTTTTCAACTATCTGTGTAGCATTTGAAAAAAATTCACTAAAGTGATGATCAGCATTCATTCTTCACGTGTTTAGTGTTGCAACCAATGTTGTTATGACGTTTGATGCTTTCGCAAGGTCGATGGATTCGTTTTGTAGAATCACACTAAGTGGCTGCGTCAGTGACAAAACATCACTGAGACAAAAAAAATCCAATAATTAATTTGAAGTTGCACAGTACTGTGACTAAACTCAACGCTTTTACCGCAATCGTTCTATTCTTCCATTCGCTTATTTTTGTCAGTACTTGAACGATTTCTGGAAGGGTCACTGTGAATTGATGAACGGCATCATATCTCACAAAGCTGCACAATTTTTCTGTCCATGAATTGAGCTAAAACAATATTACGTTCCGGTCTTGAAACTTGGAAAAATGTTGTGACTTCTCTGAATATTTTAGTTATCTTTCCAATTAAAGCAATTTGTTCAATTTATGGAAAAAACATGGTATCATCTCAGCGTTTGTAGCTTCTTTTTGTATTTTCTTTACAGCTCCGCGATCTCCGAACATAGCAATAGAATCATCAGTACCTATTGCAAAGCATTTCCGAACATCCAGCCCCATATCTTTCATGTCTTTCAAAACCAACTGTCCTAACGCAGCTCCCGTTAGTCAAATCTCCTCGTGGTTGTTTTCTTCAATACTTATACTACTGTGATCAAATTGAAAGGTGAATTTTTAATTTATACTTCGAGTGTTTTTAGAAACGGTATTTTTTTTTTCTGTAAGTTGGTAGTACTGTTAAGACATCTATACTAAATTTTCATTAGTATTTGAGATACGCGAAGTTTTGTAAGGCTCTAAAAGTAATTTCTTCGATTTGCTGTCTGAATTTATTGAAGAAACAGTGCGATAATGCACCATCTCATACTGCATTGGTTATTTGTGATCATTTCGCCACATTTTCAACTAATATCGTGCCGCAATCACCGCATTCGCCTGATTTACCTTCGTGTAACTTCTGGCTATTCAGCAAACGAGCATGACCACTTAGAGAACACCGTTTTGACTCAATTCAGGATATAAAAGCTGAATCAAAGAAGGCTCTGATGGCCACGGCGGAGGATTTTTCCAAGTGCTATGATGACTGGAAAATTCGTTGGCGTAAGTGTATGGCAACGGGAGGGGATTACTTTGAAGGAAATGAAATGGACAAAATTCACATTTTAATTTGACCACAGTATTTCCTTATAAAGTCCCTCCTCAGTTCCCACCCCCCTCCCGTGGATCCGCCCCTGAGCACATTGTTTATGCTGCTTGATATGTTTTATGCTACATGGGGCTGTTATCTGATCTGTAAATTTATAACTTGTGTCCCATACATTTTTTGATATTGGATACGCTTTGCATGTAAATGCATGTGGCTGTTTATGTACATATGTATGTATGTATGAAAATAGATTTAAAAATAGATATTTATTTTTAATAGTATTTCGTCTTTGCTGATAAGTAAGCACGTTCAATGATATTTGTACATATTGCTGAGGGAAAGAAATGATTATTTAAAATTAGTGGAATGTATATGTATGTTTTCATAATATCAAGTATTTACAAATTCCTTAACTTATCTTTTTTAAGATAACGAACATGTTCAATTTTTGAGCATTCTCCCGGACGGCAAAACTGACTGCTGGAAAGATGACAGCTTGCGATCATGTCAGGGTGACAACTAAGTGACGTTCACGATGACTATGCGACTTCCTGTGTTGTACCAGTGATTATTTGCTCGCAACTATTTGTTTAGATTCGTGTCCTGTCGGCTTTTCCTATTTTACATCCGGCGACGGTGTACCTTTGATTTTACGTTTTTTTGTATCATTGTATACCCTGCTGCACTAATTCCGTCCTTCGGTGATTATTGTACTTGTTTTGTCGGCGGACATCCCATCCATTTCTTCGTCTTGGCTTTGGCTCCATCGTCAGGTAAATCAGAGTCCAGTGTTGAATTAGCAGTATTGTTCAAATATGAACATGAGAGTTGGTGCCAAGGGTTGCCACTTAATCCTTATTATAAACACATATCTTCTTCTTTACTGGCGTAGATACCGCTTACGCGATTATAGCCGAGTTAACAACAGCGCGCCAGTCGTTTCTTTTTTTCGCTACGTGGCGCCAATTGGATATGCCAAGCGCAGCCAGGTCCTTCTCCACTTGGTCCTTCCAACAAGGTGGAGGTCTTCCTCTTCCTCAGCTTCCCCCGGCGGGTACTGCGTCGAATACTTTCCGAGCTGGAGTGGTTTCGTCCATTCGGACAACATGACCTAGCCAGCATAGCCGCTGTCTTTTAATTCGCTGACCTATGTCAATGTCGACACATATCTCGTACAGCTCATCGTTCCATCGAATGCGATATTCGCTGTGGCCAACGCGCAAAGGACCATAAGTCTTTCGCAGAACTTTTCTCTCGAAAACTCGCACCGTCGACTCATCAGTTGTTGTCATCGTCCAGGCCTCTGCACCATATAGCAGGACCGAAATTATGAGTGACTCATAGAGTTTGGTTTTTGTTCGTCGATGATATCAATATCATCGGCATACGACAGCAGCTTATAAAAGATTGTACCTGCTCGATTAAGTTATGCAGCTCGAATTATTTTCTCCAGCAGCAGGTTGAGAACTCGCACGATAGGGAGCCGCCTTGTCTGAGACCCCATTTGGTATCGAACGGTTCGGAGAGTTCAGCTTACACAGCCGTATTAGTTTTGCGGCGATACCAAATTCAGAAATCGCGGCAGCTTTGAAATCGACGAAGAGGTGGTGTGCGTCGATTCTCCTTCCACGGGTCTTTTCCAAAATTTGCCGTATGGTGAATATCTGGTCGGTTGTTGGTTTGCCAGGTCTAAAGCCACACGGATAAGGTCCAATCAGTTTGTTGACGGTGGGCTTTAATCTTTCACACAATACGCTCTATAGAACCTTATACGCTCGATAGGACCTTATACGCGATGTTGAGGAGGCTTACCCACGGTAGTTGGCGCAGATTGTGTGGTCTCCCTTTTTATGGATTGGGCATAGCACACTTAAATTCCAATCGTTGGGCATGCTTTCGTACGACCATATTTTACAAAGAAGCTGCCGTGTTCGTTGTTCTTCAGGCGGGTAATTGCTATTCGATGGTCGGGCAATGGAACGTCTGCTTCATCGTCATTGATTGGGGAATCGGGCTCGATTTCTCCTGGTACGTTCACTGCCATTCAGCAGACTGGAAAAGTGTTCCCTTCATAATTTAAGTATGCTCTGGGCATCGGTGACTAGATCACCTTTGGGGGTTCTACAAGAGTATGCTCCGGTCTTGAAACCTTCTGTAAGCCGCCGCATTTTTTCGTAGATTTTTCGAGCATTACCACTGTCGGCCAGCTTATCAAGCTCTTCATACTCACGCATTTCGGCCTCTTTCTTTTTCTGTCTGCAAATGCGTCTCGCTTCTCTTTTCAACTCTCGGTATCTATCTCATACTGCACGTTTTGTGGTCGATCGTAACGTTGCGAGGTAGGCAGTCTGTTTTCTCTCCGCTGCGACACGGCTCTCCTCATCGTACCAGCTGTTCTTCTGCATTTTCCGAAAACCAATGGTTCCGGTTGCAGCTGTACGTAGGGAGTTTGAAATGCCGTCCCACAGTTCCCTTATACCGAGTTGTTGACGAGTACTCTCAAAGGGCAGGAGAGCAAGCCGAGTAGAAAATCGTTTGGCTGTCTGTTGTGATTGCAGCTTCTCGACGTGTTTGTTGACGTGCGTTTTTTGCTGAACGGAGGCGGGTTCGAATCACGCCTGCAACAAGATAGTGAGTCGATGTTAGGACCTCGGAGCGTATGCACGTCTAGAAAACTGAAGACGTGTCTTCCGTCTATCACAACATGATCAATCTGGTTGGTGGCTTTTCGATCCGGAGACAGCCAGGTAGCTTGATGTGTTTTCTTGTGCTGGAATCTAGTACTACAGATAACCATATTTCGGGCCCCGGCGAAGTCGATCAGCCTCAACCCATTTGGGGATGTTTCGTCGTGGAGGCTGAAAGTCGAATGCGTTGAAGAAGGAGATACTAAGGTGCAAAAAAAGAAGCATCACATCAAAGGTGCACCGTCGTCCGATGTGAAAGAGGAAAAGTCGACAGGATACTTTTGTAACGCATTTGAAGAAATAATAATGAGCAAACTATCGTTAATTCAACACAGAAAGGCGCATAATCATCGTGAACGTCACTTAGTTGACGAACATGATAGGATCGCAAGCTGCGGGCACCTATCCAGCAGTCACTTTTGCCGCCCGGGAGAATATTCAAAAATGAACGTGAGCATTAGTGCCAAGGGGTAATACCATTTAATACATATTATAAACACATATACAGTCCACTAATATTAAATATATTTTTTCAAATATATTGAACATACGTACTTACATACTCGTACATAAATAAACACATAAAAATATATGCATTTATATGCAACACACATTCATATATGAGGCACGTATGCATTAATATGCAATACGCATGCCCTCAAATTTACAACAATACAAATATATTTACGTAGGTTAAGATGTATACATACGATAACCTATTTATAAGATATACATTTAGGCAATGCACTTGAAAGTAATCTCAAACTTCAAGTAAGACTTCAAAAATAGTATATAAGGCTTACAAATATCAAAATAAAATGAGAATGAAATATTTCTCACTCAACAGAAGACTTTTTGATTTCCCCCCACCAGTGGTAAGGTTGATAAAATCTTTATTGAGTTTAAACAAGTATTTTCACATTGTGTTTTTAACTCTAAAGTAATCGATATAAATTCCTTTGGGGCAATGGATACGGTCGGATATATTTTATCAATTTGTGTATTGATGACTTTGGAAGAGCTAATTACATCTTCCTTGCTGGTATAGACGCGATATTGTTTTTCCTTAATTTGGTTCTGCATTTTAGCAGCTTCGCGAGCTATTCTTTTTGGCTCCTTTTCATAGTTTGCAAAATGTTTTCCTTTTTTGGTAAGATTAGGATTTGGCTCAACTAAAACACCTTTGCGCTTTTTCGGCAATTGTGTTGGTTTGTGCAAAACTTGAATTTCCTCTTCCTTCTCATACGCTTCAGCATCATCTTCCAAAATGTGGTCGATTTCTTTAGCTTGGTCCTCATCTTCAAACGATTTAACCTGGACTTCACTTTTCCACATTTTTCCAAAATGTGAGCTTGCCGGAAGAGATACCAATTCAGTTGGTTTTTCCTCAATTATTGAAAGTTTCTGAAGTTCTTCAAGTGATTCGTCTTCAACTGCATTTTTTTCGTTTTGTCTTCCTCTAGTTTTTAAGCTGTTTCTTCCTCAGCAGAAGATAGATATATGCAAGATAAATAAAAGATTGGAACTTTTGTACATTTTTTTAAATCCGAGTCAAATCTGTAAAAAAATTCTGTCTAACAGCACATCACGCTGAAGAGAACTATAAGTTATTTCGGGCTCTCCTTCTTGCAATCTCGCTTTACAAAGTTTAAGATTCCCGAAATACTCCGCCGTTATTTCAAAGTACTTTGTGTGAAGTTTGTGCATGAAGAAACATACATTTCAATTGTTTTATGTCATCACTTTTAATTGTAATGATTTGGTGGAGATCATCCATTACTTTTCTGAGGTGTTGAATTTTCGGCTTGAATATTCGAGATTACATGATTAAAACAAAGTGTATTTAATTTTATTCTGTCATGTGCAACGCCGTTTCGGATAAATCCGCTCGGGCATCAAGAATTTTGTTCCTGTTTATACCCATGGTTTTTTCCACAACACTTTTTATAACTGCTGGTGTTCTCCAAAGAAATCGTTGGAGGTGTATTGATTTGGTCGCCTAGTTGACCATGATTTTCCTCGACTTACAGCCGCTGAATATTTTTTGGATAGCAGCTAGATTACTGAGTTTAGTCTCTGCTAAAACGACTTATGTGATCGGTTTAATATGCGGGAATATACACCCGTCTTACAATTATTTTTGTTTTAAATTGCCTGTATTTTGAACAGGGCTTTTTTGTATATTGCCTGTTTTGTAAATATGTACAGGACTTTTTAATTTGGCCGAGCTCCGGCTCGAAGGACCAAAAGTGTTTGTTTTGTATCATCAAACATTGACCTCAAAAAAGAAACTTTAAGGTCTTACCGCTGGTGGAGGAAAAATAAAGATCTTTGCTTGAGTGTAAATATATTCATTCTAATTTTATTTTGACATTTTTAAGCCTTATATACTATTTTGTAAACTATCGTAAATAACTAAATATATTTGTATATGTGTATGTATTGCAGCATATTGTTTATGCTGTTTAATATGTTTTATGCTACATGTGGTTGTTAAGTGCTCTATAAATTTATGACTTGTGTTCCATACATTTTTGTTGTTATTGGATGCGCATTACATGTAAATGCATGTGGCTGTTTATGTATATATGTATGTATGTATGAAAATAGATTTAAAAATAGATATTTATTTTTAATATTATAGTATTTCGTCTTTGCTGATAAGTAAGCATGTTCAGTGATATTTGAACAAATACCATATTTGCTTGTTTTGTACTTGAATAATTCGAAATCATTTCTAAAAATTTGCAACTTTGCTTTGGTCTCGGCTAAACTTTACACGCTTCGCCCAAATTGAAGGTCGCATTTTTCTAAAGCTTTGGATGCATAATTGATGTTGTTCAAAACACTGTTCATGGATTCGCAAAGCAACAAGAGCTCGAAATTTACCATTTTTTTTTAATACTCTCTGCTTTACTACTCTCATCTTTATTCGGACTCTTTAAAACTATATCTGATAATGGTTTGGTAATATCAAAATAACAAAGTTTTATTACAGACCTGAATTAATGTACCTTCTGCAGGTGACTAATCGCACATCGACGAATAATAAATCGCACATATCTCTATCCGTCAAATTGACAACACTGTCAACCTACAGAAAGAATTTAGAGGAGTTCTCTAGACATACATAAATCTTGAATTTATCTCAACTAAGTTGTCATGATTAAAGTGGGGTGGTAACCTGTCACATTTATTTTGAAAATGTGAGAAATTTCCAAAAGTTCAGTTCGATCGATATTTTTGGTAAAGATTCGAAGACCCCTTGAGCTTGAGGGCCCTGGGCACTGCCGCGCCTAGGCCCTAGGTAGCTACGCCACTGAAATGAGCATCCTCTAGTTTAAAATTATTTGTAGAAATCTTTGTGGAACTTTTTGTAGTCCACATAGAAAATCGATTTTTTCCTTATATTTATTTTAGTTGGTTGTATAACAAAGCGCAAGATAGGCTGACTTTGAAAACATCAATTTCAATGCATGCAAACACAGCATAGTGTTCTGTAATGCTTCCGGAATATTTTTTTATCATATTCTGAAACGCATAAACCTAGCAGTCGATGCCAAGTCAGAGAGAAAATCTCGCGTACAAAAAAAGTTGATGCTTTTTGACATTTACATAGCAAGGTAGTCAATTTGATAAGATGTCTTATTTTTATCATTGTTCTTTTTACTTTTACTATTTAATTTTTTTTATATTTTTATTCCATATTGTTGTTTTTTGTCTTTATTAGTCAACATAATGACTTGCAATTTCCCGAATCGCACTGTCAAAGGTGAGACTGAACGCTGAATACCAACAGAAATTGACGTATTTAAAGTCTTAAGGCAGGCGCGCAAAAATTTCAAATCGGCCGTGAACTTGAAACCCATTCTTAGGTATTATAAAATGTTGTTTTAATCATTTAGGCATTTAAATTTAGAATCAAGAATATATCCAAAACCTTCTCCCAAACGTAAACATTCGTCTGATCAAGATGCCACCGCATCTTCTTTGAAAAGAATGCCCTTTTTCGTCATCATATATCACTTATTCTGGTCATCAGGTATCTTTGTGCGTAAATTCTATTTCTAAAATGGATTGATTCTTATCTTAGTAATAGATTTCAACTAGTTATATTTAACGACACTTTTTCTGATTTAATTAATGTCCCCTCAAGCGTTTCTCAAGGTAGCCATCTTTGTCCAATTCTGTTCTTATTAGTTATTAACGATTATCATCTGTTATTAAGTATTCAAGGGTTTTATTATATGACGACGACGTAACACTTTTTAAATCATATCCTTTAAATTCTGGAAGATATCAGTTGCAAACAGACTTAAACAACTTAGTGTGTTAAAAATGATATGGCATTGAACATAAAAGAATGTAAAACGATGTGATTTTCTCGTAGATTTGTAGACTCTACGTCACACGTAATACAAAACGTTAGCTTGGAGCAAGTATGCAGTTTTGTTGATCTGAGTGTAACTATGGACCCCAATCTTAATTCTAATCTTAATGCATCTTCCATAGTCTTTAAGGCTAAAGGTGTTCTAAGTTTTGTTGAACGTTGGTCTAAAGAATAAAATTATTTTTATGTCTTTCTTGAGGCCTATATAGAAGAATGCTTCTATGATATGGAATAATAATTATCAAGTCCCTTCGGAGAAGTTAGAGTTCGTTCAAAAACAATTTTTACTTTTTGCCTTGGGATTCCAGGTTAAATCTTCCCTCCATACTAATTGTTTAAAACTTATAAATCTACCTACGTTCGTTAGTCGCAGGGAAATGCTATCTGATATTAATATACAAATGTACTACATACATATATGTCACAATTACAATTGGAAATTTAAATGTTATGACCATAATTTCCTCAGCATATTAGAGCATTGTGTTCTCCAAGATAATTACAAGTATATTTGCATTGGAAGATCGCAACGCTTAAAAACTCTCTTGCCTTTCATGACTCGGCTAATTCCGCTTGTTTGCAGATTGCGCTCATCGCTTCTGTTGGGGGACAGTAGGGTTATTGTTGGGAATTCTTATTATGATGGCAATAATATATTTTCTTACATTTTCTATGAAACTGAAAAAATTACTTTTATTAAAATATTTTTTAACTTTATACGCTCACAAAACAAAACAGTTTACTGCGAAAGTAAACTTTGCAGTAGTACGTTTTCGAATTCAACTGTGGAGTTAGTATTAGTATTAAACAATTAAAACAAAATAAATCTTATGACATGATACGTTAAAAATTCGGATGAATCATAAAATCCAAGAATAAATAAGCGAGTCCTGTTGAAGGCTCATAAAATTTGGCAAATCCGGAAAAAATTAGGTGATCTGGCAGCGCTGTTTTTACGTCCATTCAAAATTTCGTTGAATAACGAATATTGAATTATATGCAACATTTCTTAATATAAAGTTTTACCAACTCTTAAAAGTATTTCCACGAATTTAGTCCTTGTCCATTGGGGGGAGTACATTTACTAATTAACAACAATTATACCAAGACGAAATCATCAGAAAGAGTGCATTTAACTCTTAAGTTAACACAAGATAGCTGCATGCGAACCATTCAGAAATTGGAACATTTCCAACTTTGGGTGACGTTGTATAACTTAACAAGAACTAGACCAGTTTTAACCAAATTCCTCGCCTATTTCTCATATGCCACATATTTAAATGTTATAAAATAAATCAAGCATTAATAAAGAAATCGGAATAAAGTTTTGAACAAATCTCTAATCAGCAGCAACTCAACTCAAAGTCGAATCGAACTCGAAAAATCGAGTTTTCTAACTCTTAAGGAAATTGAAAGTGAATATTATCCTAACAATAATGACATCTGGTGTTGAGAGTTTCAGTTATTTAAGTTTATTTTATACGGTTTATTCTCTAGTCCCATATACTAAATATAATTACATATAATAATATAATTATATTCGTTATTCTATTTGACTTTAACCTTTATTTAGGCCCAATATTTTGACGAAATTATGTGTACATTTTTTCTTAACCACATCCAATACCTTTTCTTACCTCCATATACATACATACGTATACATAATGTAATGATTACATCTAGTTGGTTCTTAAGATATATTTTGCTTCTTGGAAAAGCAAAAGGCATCTCAACTTAGCCCCTTATTTGTTTTTGATTATACTCAAAAAAGCATTTTACAGTCTTTTTGTTTTTATTTAACAGTTTTAGATGAACATAAAAAAGCCTTTGAAAGTAACCATGTACAAATGCACTGTTCTTGTGCCGCAAATAATTAGACAACTTACCTTTCCCAAAACTTATCTTTACAGTCTTCGACTAGGAATGGTTTCAATGGGTAGCTTATTTCATTGCCCATATAAGAATATGATAAATATAGGCACGTTAGAACAGATGCCTGTAGCTCCGATTCCTTGGTTTCTTCACCATCTACCAGTTCTCTTATTAGCATGTATACAAAAACTACATTTGCCGGATTTATAAATGCCACATCCTGAAATAAAAATTTAAAATGTAATACGGTTTTATAACAGAGAATATATATCAGTTTTGTAAGATAATATCTTTTATAAAATTTTTAATTAATCTCAAAAGTTATATATGTATAAAATCGGAATGGAAAAACACATTAATTTGCGTATGCCTAGATACGTTTACTGTTACTTCAAATATTATAAAATGTCGTACAGTGAGCGAAAAGAAGATGGTAATAGGCCGTTACATGTACATATCTAAGTCCAAATGGTTTACTAGCATTATGCAGTATATCGGTAGATGAACGGAATGTCAAAGTTTTCAGATTAAAGCTGAGGAAATTTCCTGTGGTAAATTTTCTTGTGCCAGTGTGCAGCTCTAAAGAAATCTAGTACTAATTTTTAATACATTTTTTCAATAAAATGCGTATTTGGCAATCCTGGTTTTGCGAAGAAACAATTAATCAACAATTGTTTCTTGAAGGAAATTCAAAGTAATCATTAAATTCATCCTAAATTAGTGAAAACAGCAGATTTAACGGAGGAATCGTCCACCTTCAAAGCTGTCATGAGCACCAACCAAAGTGCCCTGGCGGCTAAAGGAGAAAACAAAAAGAAGCGCAAGAAATCCCAGAATCAGAAGATAGCCAAAGAGCAGGCAGCCGGTACCTCAGCTGATGAGGCAGAAATCAATAGTAGAGGAATATGAAAGCTACATAAAAAGGAAGCAATCAGAACCTCTAGAAGAGAGCAAGCAAGAGAGCACTTCACAAAAAAGGAATCGCTCTATCACAGAAATACCAGAAACTCTGCCCAAAAAGCCTAGGCGGAGTGAAGGTGAACACAGCGGCACAACAACGGCAAGGCATTTCTGCGATGTAGCCAGGTATAGCCTGCAAGTGGCCATCATAGATGGGAGTTCCTCCTCTATGAGCACTATACAGGAAAGATGGGTGGAGATCGACGTCAGATTAACGAGTATGGTGCTAAGCTTTTTACTAGACAATCCTGAGGGTCCTCACCCGGAGTTTGAGTCCTCTGAGACCCTCAGGGGCTACAGGGTCATTAAGTGCGTGGACCAGGCCTCGTTGGATATCCTGACGGGTAGTGTTGCTAAAATCAGCAACGCTTTTGTAGGCCTCCAATTGAGGCTTATACTCGCCAGGGAGATTCCGAAGAGACCTCGTGCTCGCATTTGGCGACCCCCTCTAGAGGAGCCAGGCGCAAAACTCCTGTGGTGCATCAAGCTGCAGAACAAATCTATACATGGTATAGATGAGTGGCAGCTGATCAAGGAGGAAAAAGCGAATAAAGCAAATAGACCAATACTGGTGGCCGTACGCGATGAGTCCATTGAGGCTCTCAAGAAGACTGAATACAAAATCAGCTTCGGAATTCGCAAGGCCAGACTAAAAATCTTCCAAGGCGACAAAATGGCTGACGAAGACGACACGGAAGAAGTCGACGATGCCAGCCAGTTGCTAAGGAATGTGGGCATCGAAGAAACCCGAGATGCCCAATAACTTAAGATGCGTGCAGACCCTCTGACAACCCTCATGAACGAGGGGGGCATAGACATCAGCCTAGTACAGGAGCCCTGGGTCAATGAAGACACCATCAAAGGGCTAAACAGCAGCAACTATAACTTTTTTACACACGGAACAAAGGTAAACCTTGGGCATGCATTCTTATCAATAGAAGTATAAATGCATTTCTTTGTCCTAATTACAGCACAGCAGATATCACAGTGGTAAAGGTGGAACAGAAGGAAAAGCCTTTTTTCTCGGTCTCGACCTACTTGGCCCATGACGAAGACATACCACCGGCCCCGCTCACCAGACTAGTAGAGGAGAACAGGAAGGAAGATGTCCTAATAGGGTGTGATGCAAGCGCAAGCCACACCGTATGGGGTAGCTCCAGTATAAACACCAGAGGTGAGTCACTCTTGCAGTATATTCTGAATAGTAATCTAAGTATATGCAACAAGGGCGATAAGCCAACCTTTATTTTCTCAAGCTCTGATAGGTTTCCGGGATGGGAGGAAGTGCTGAACCTCACGCTATCAACAAACACAGACAGTCTCGTTGTGGATAACTGAAGGGTATCCGATGAGCCTTCCATGTCGGATCACTCCTGGATACTCTGCAGAATCCGCGAGAAATACAGTGCTCCTCTCACATATCGGAACCCTAGAAGAACAGCGTGGGAAAAATTTACCAGCATAGCAACAAAATGCCTTGAAAAGGGAGGCAATAGAAGTATTAGAAATCGTCAGGAAATAGATTCAGTAGTAGAGAAGTTGGAAAAAATCTTAACTACAACTTTCAATAAATCCACACCGCTAACAGTTTTGAAAAAGAGAAAGTCTCTTCCTTGGTGGAACAGTGAGCTCAAGAATTTGAGAACACAACTAAGGAAAGCTTTCAATGAGAGTTTTAGAACCAAAATCTGGCAGCCATACAAAGATGTTATGAAAAGATACAAAAAAGCAGTCTTCTTCTTCTTCTTAATTGGCGTAGACACCGCTTACGTCAGGAAATAGATTCAGTAGTAGAGAAGTTGGAAAAAATCTTAACTACAACTTTCAATAAATCCACACCGCTAACAGTTTTGAAAAAGAGAAAGTCTCTTCCTTGGTGGAACAGTGAGCTCAAGAATTTGAGAACACAACTAAGGAAAGCTTTCAATGAGAGTTTTAGAACCAAAATCTGGCAGCCATACAAAGATGTTATGAAAAGATACAAAAAAGCAGTCTTCTTCTTCTTCTTAATTGGCGTAGACACCGCTTACGCGATTATAGCCGAGTTAACAACAGCGCGCTAGTCGTTTCTTCTTTTCGCTACGTGGCGCCAATTGGATATTCCAAGCGAAGCCAGGTCCTTCTCCACTTGGTCTTTCCAACGGAGTGGGGTCTTCCTCTTCCTCTGCTTCCCCCGGCGGGTACTGCGTCGAATACTTTCAGAGCTGGAGTGTTTTCATCCATCCGGACAACATGACCTAGCCAGCGTAGCCGCAGTCTTTTAATTCGCTGAACTATGTCAATGTCGTCGTATATCTCGTACAGCTCATCGTTCCATCGAATGCGATATTCGCCGTGGTCAATACGCAAAGGACCATAAATCTTTCGCAGAATTTTTCTCTCGAAAACTCGTAACGTCGACTCATCGGTTGTTGTCATCGCCTAAGCCTCTGCACCATATAGCAGGACGAGAATTATGAGCGACTTATAGAGTTTAGCTTTTGTTCGTCGAGAGAGGACTTTACTTTTCAATTGCCTACTCAGTCCGAAGTAGCACCTGTTGGCAAGAGCAATCCTGCGTTGGATTTCCAGGCTGACATTGTTGGTGGTGTTAATGCTGGTTCCTAAATAGACGAAATTATCTACAACTTCAAAGTTATGACTGTCAACAGTGACGTGAGAGCCAAGTCGTGAGTGCGACGACTGTTTGTTTGATGACAGGAGGTATTTTGTTTTGTCCTCGTTCTCTGCCAGACCCATTTTCTGTGCTTCCTTGTCCAGCCTGGAGAAAGCAGAACTAACGGCGCGAGTGTTGAGGCCGATGATATCAATATCATCGGCATACGCCAGCAGCTGTACACTCTTATAGAAGATGGTACCTTCTCTATTTAGTTCTGCAGCTCGAACTATTTTCTCCAGAAGCAGGTTGAAGAAGTCGCACGATAGGGAATCGCCTTGTCTGAAACCTCGTTTGGTACCGAATGGCTCGGAGAGGTCCTTAACGATCCTGACGGAGCTTTTGGTGTTACTCAACGTCAGTTTACACAGCCTTATTAGTTTTGCGGGGATACCAAATTCAGACATCGCGGCATAAAGGCAGCTCCTTTTCGTGCTGTCGAAAGCAGCTTTGAAATCGACGAAGAGGTGGTGTGTGTCGATTCTCCTTTCACGGGTCTTTTCCAAGATTTGGCGCATGGTGAATATCTGGTCGGTTGTTGATTTTCCAGGTCTGAAGCCACACTGATAAGGTCCAATCAGTTTGTTGACGGTGGGCTTTAATCTTTCACACAATACGCTCGATAGAACCTTATATGCGATGTTGAGGAGGCTAATCCCACGGTAGTTGGCGCAGCTTGTGGGGTCTCCTTTTTTATGGATTGGGCATAGCACACTTAAATTCCAATCGTTGGGCATGCTTTCGTCCGACCATATTTTACAAAGAAGCTGATGCATGCTCCTTATCAGTTCTTCGCCGCCGTGTATGAATAGCTCGGCCGGCAAACCGTCGGCCCCTGCCGCTTTGTTGTTCTTCAGGCGGGCAATTGCTATTCGAACTTCTTCATGGTCGGGCAATGGAACGTCTGCTCCATCGTCATCGATTGGGGAATCGGGTTCGCTTTCTCCTGGCGTTCTGCGTTCACTGCCATTCAGCAGGCTGGAGAAGTGTTCTCTCCATAATTTAAGTATGCTCTGGGCATCGGTCACTAGATGACCTTTAGGGGTTCTACAAGAGTATGCTTCGGTCGTGAAACCTTCTGTAAGCCGCCGCATTTTTTCGTATAATTTTCAAGTATTACCCCTGCCGGCCAGCTTATCAAGCTCTTCGTACTCACGCATTTCAGCCTCTTTCTTTTCCTGTCTGCAAATGCCTCTCGCTTCCCTTTTCAACTCTCGGTATTTATCCCATCCCGCACGTGTTGTGGTCGATCGTAACGTTGCGAGGTAGGCAGCCTGTTTTCTCTCCGCTGCGACACGGCACTCTTCGTCTTACCAGCTGTTCTTTTGCACTTTCCGAAAACCAATGGCTTCGGTTGCAGCTATACGTAAGGAGTTTGAAATGCCGTCCCACAGTTCCCTTATACCGAGATTTTCGCGAGGACATCAACCAGCTGGGCAGCGGCACCTTCCCAATTAAGGGGCCGGACATTGCAGGTGCATGCCCTCAAATCGTAGTCCTTATTTCGTTTGCCATGGTCGCCATCAAAAGGGGGGTCTCTCATCCGAGGCTGATTGTTAATTTTCATTGGTAAGATTTTTTTACGTGGCGGGTCCCAAACCGAGCACACAACCCTGCGGAGGGGATGTTTCGCCTTCTCACATTAGCTCGCCTTCGAACGGATGTTTTTAGGCTACCCAGAGGATACTTGGTCAAAGACCGGAAGTAGTGAGCTGCTTGAGCCATGTGTAAAAGAATCGATTCTGGCCACTCCCAAGTGAATGGCGATCAGAGAACTTTCCTCACTTGCGTGAACTTCTACGCATGACTCCATCCTCCAATAGAATTTTTCACCTAGTTGCCGATTGTCATAATCAAATTTTGGCGATTGGAAATTGCAGCGCAACGCTCACATCAACGTTTTGCAAAATATTACAACATCCAACGTGCGCGCAGCAGCTTCATTCTGGTAATGTTGCCCACTGCAGCACTCGCCCTAGCCACCTTGAACCAATTATGGTGGTCGATGATGGCATAATCATCATTAACGATAATACCGCTTTAGTCAAGACTACCGCAGACATCGAGAAGACCATAAAGGGAACTTATTTACTTTCCTTCGAAAATGAGAATCAAATTAATGGATCCTAATTCAAAAACGTAAACGGCATGTTTAAAAAAATTACCAGGATCAGCAACGACGGCGCTCCTCAATATCACCAGTCATCAAGAGATTTTGAGTCTTCCATACCTTCACAAGATAAGTATGGAAAACCTGCGTTTGATCGGGAAAATCGAAGGGAGGACTATGATAGGACCAACGGTATCAGGTCTCACTAGCATTGTCATACTAATTTCCTGTTACGGTCTAATTAAACTATAACGAGAGCGAAAAAGAAGACGCAAATCCCAGAATCTTCAGAACGTCATAAACAATCTTAAGAAGTCCGTGGACGACCTTCATTTAGAAGGGGAGGAGTTAACATAAGCTGCCCTTTGTCAACAATAAAGTCCGCGCGTGGCCTGAGTCAGCGAATCCACATTCTCACGCTGGCAGCTAGCAGTTAACATAAGCAGCACTTTGTCAACAACCAAGTCCGCGCGTGGCCTGAGTCAACGAATTCACATTCCCACGCTGATGGGTAAGGCACAGCGGTAGCGGCAAACTGCCAACGCAAGCGTCGGTGTTGTATCCGCTGCAATAACTCTACAACTCCTACTAACAACGAATTGCGGGACACAACAACTAAGACAAGATGCAGGGACTTATTTAAGACATTATCTTTAGAATGTAAGGTCAGTTTGTAACAGAGAACTGATCAGACAGCATGATCTGATTAATAAAGTGATAATAATAAAGAAAAAAGACGGATTCGTAATTTATACAAAGCGAGCATTCAACTATCTTACATCCCAAGAAGTTGGAAAAGAAGTAAAGTTGTGTTCTTCCAAAACCAGGCAGAAGAACACACGAGAATGCCAGGATTTTAGACCTATAAGCCTTACCTCCTTTATGTTGAAGGTACTAGAAAGGCTAATAGACTTACACGTAAGAACAATAATGGCGGAGAAGTTATCGAAGTCCCAACATGCGTACATAAAGAGCGGATCAACCGAAACTGCCCTTCACGAGGTGATAAGTGTAATTGAAAAATCACTACACCACAAGCAATACACCATGGCTGCTTTTCTAGACATAGAGGACGCCTTAATAACATATAAGTACATGCTATAATTAATTTTCTGGCACATGGTGGCATAGATGACCAAACTGTCCTGTAAAATTAATATAGAAAAAAAGAATAAACAAAGCATATGTACATGGCCTACTATACTTGTAAGAGAATCGTCAACAAGAAGTGGGGACTCCAATCAAGTATAATCATGTGGATGGCTGTCATAGGGCCTATACTTACATATGGAGCTCTGGTATGGTGGCCAGCGCTAAACAAACAATACAACATTAAAAATAGCAAAGGGGGGTTGTACTCCGGGAGTGCAGGCAGAAGTAAAAACTTGAACTTATGGAGCGTTGGGCACTTTTTTGGGTGAGCATTTTTAGGTGCGCTCGCGACATGAGAAATTGTACATAAAAAATCAAGTTTATCAAAGCAATATGGGCACTTTTTGAATGGACATGAAGTATAATAATATAGAAACTATATCCTACTTTTCCGGCTTTCCCATAATTTTTAGCGATTTTCCGACCGTCGATTCACGTCCCTAGTGAAATTCTCTACTAAATTGAGTATATTTTCGACTTTTCGGGTTTTCCTACTTTTCCGGCTTTCCCATAATTTTTAGCGATTTTCCGACCATCGAATCACGTCCCTAGTGAAATTCTCTAATAAAAGGAGTATATTTTCGATTTTTCAGGTTTTCCTACTTTTCCGGCTTTCCGATATTTTTTAATTCTTAGCTGAAATGAGCATAGAGTTAATTTTCCTATTTTCCCTAAATTTCGAGGATTTCTGTAATTTTGTAAAAATTTATCAACTTCAAACTGTAAATGCAGCGCTTTTTAAACGCTAGCGCCAAACTTGTATTCTTGTAATGTAACTGTTGATAAAACAGGAAGTTGTCTCCATAGCCGAAGAAAGAGACAGCTGATATATACCTATGCGTATACTAATAGTATTGTACACTATTGTAAACATATATGTACCCCACGTGTTTCTCATTTTTTAGATAATTTTATTTAATAACGTATAGCATTTGTTTATGTACGTATCATGTTCGTAACAAAATTTACAAAATAAAATAATAATTTACTTACGTGATGACGAGCAGCAGTTGTAATAATGTATACAAAATATAGTAACAAAATCACTACAACAATGTTTTTATTAATTCTATTAACACTTTAGATTTGTTTTTTTTTTTTAACACAATACCATAGCAGCATCACTAGTCAAATGAAATATTAAAAAAAATAAATTTTCCGTTTAATATTCATTTATAAAATAAATATAAAAAACTCTCAATCTCGTCTGTCGCGAGGGCCCGTACGAATGCCCATGCAAAGACTGCGTATAGCAAGCAGCGCTCTCGCATACCTATACACTTTGAGTATACATATAGGTATGTAATCTCGTCTGTCGTGAGAGCACGAAGGAATGCCCATGCAAAGAGCGCGTATAGTATACATATGTATGTATATTATAAGAATACAAGCGGAGTATAACTGTGTAAAATCTCATCTGTCGCGAAAACGGCTGAAAATGCTCACCCACAAAAGTGCCCAACGCACCATAAGAAGTTTTCATTTCAATAAAAAATTAAATGGAATACAAAGAACAGCATGTGCGGGTGTTACTGGTGCAATCAGGTCATGTCCGACTGATGAGCTCAATGTGATCCTGCCTCAACTACCAATGGACATTTTTATTCACAAAACAGCAGCTATTGCGGCGATAAGATAAAAAAATTGGGAGGTTGGAATCAGCAGAACTACGGACATAGTGTAATCCTAAACAAGCTCACCATAAGTAAATCAGACTACATTCTCCCAAAGCTGGATTTCAATAGACACTTCCAGGTGAGGATACCATCTAGACGAGAATGGAGAAGATATTCAATAGGAGAGGAGGATACCATCTCAGTCTATACCGACGGGTTCAAAATGGACTGCGGAGTAGGCACGGGGGTATTCTCCGCTGATCTAGGCATATCTCTCTCTATACGTCTACCGAACTCGGCTAGCATCTTCCAAGCAGAAGTACTAGGCATAGGAAAAGCCTGCGAAGTTCTATTAGAAAACCACGGGAACATACACAAAGAAACTATATTTACGGATAGCCAGGCGGCGCTCCTGGCCTTGTCTTCACCCATGACAAATTCCAGCATAGATGACTACTGCAAGAGAGCACTAACCTCAATAAAAGACAACTAGACTTGATCTGGGTTCCCGGCCACAGGAACATTTTCGGTAACGAAAAAGCAGACGAGTTGGCAAAGACAGGAGCTTTCCTCAACGAATTCGAGGCGGAGCTAATCCCGCTAGGATCGATCAAAGGAGAGATCAATAGACAATTTCAACAAGCTGCAAATGACAGGTGAAAAAACATTACAAAATGAATCATAACTAAACAATTATGGCCAACATATGACAGCAAAAGAACCAACGACTTATTAAATAGGTCGAGGAAAAGTATCTACAGAGTAACAGCTACCACAACAGGGCACTGTCCATTGCGTCCAAAATTGGTATGCCCTTCAACGACATCTGCAGAGGCTGCGGAGTAGCAGGGAACAAGCAAAGAATCTTCCACTTTCTCCCCGAATGCCCAGCTCTAGCACAGATCAGACACAAAACACTTGGAATCCATCAAGCGCCAAACCTTGAATGGATTTCCACTAAAAGCATATCAGACATAAGTAGTTTCATCGAAACCTCAAAATGGTTTGAGAGAGAAGGTGAAACGTAATAGCAGATACAGGAGGTTCTACGAATAGTGTATCAAAATGGCACATCAAGTGCTAATTGAGCCCGATAGGGCCGCACTCCTACCTACCTACCTATATATTGACCCATATTTTCGATCAAAAGTCAACTATAGGTACCGGGGTCCAAATATTCGGTACCTATGGGCTTGAACAGTTTTATTGGATTTGAACAATTTTTGATAATAAGGTGGCATACACTAAAGGCATTATTCGCACAAAATTGTATCGCGTTATATTAATTATTTCTTGATTTGTGTATTGTACATTGAAAGAATCTAGTGGAATTTAAAATTATGTTGTATGAGATATAGGCGTGGTTGTAGTCCGATTTCGCCCATTTTCGCACTGTAATATAAGAATATGATAGAAATATCCCTACCAAATATTTTCGAAATCTGTATGTCAAGTCCCGAGATATGGGGTTTCACCAAAAAGTGGGCGGTGCCACGCCCATCGTCCAATTTTCATTCGGGCTCCTTTATATTCCTCTCATAGCCTCAAGGAGATAAAATTGAAAGTCTCTGGTGTATTTAGTTATTGATTTATTGCGCTTTTAGTAGTCTTTAACAGTACCGTTATATAGGGAGTGAGCGGGGTTATCCCGATTTCATCCATTTTCACACTGTGGTTAGAAGTTCTTACAGGATTTGTGCTCAGCAAATTTGATTGTTGTAGCTTAAGCAATATAGGAGATATATACATTAAACTTATTAGAGGACGGGTCCACGCCCACTTTTTCAAAAATTTTTGCCCACAAATGCCCCTTGCTACTACGATCCTCTGTACCAAATAACAGCTTTATATCTTAATTTAGTGCTTAGTTATGACACTTTATGTGTTTTCGGCACGAAAGAAGAAAACCGCATATCCACGAAGAATTTCAAGTAATAACGATAATGATATATAGTTACAACAACTTTCCCCTCACGACAGTTTACAGTCCCCCAATACATCAAATAAAATGCGATATGTATATAACTGATCAATAACCATAAAAACATAATTTAGTGCTTAGTTATGGCACATTTTGTGTTTTCGGTTAATGGCGATTTGTGGGCGTGGCAGTGGTACGTTTACTCCCATCTACGAACTCGAAATATTTTTTGTACTAGGGAACCCACATACCAAGTTACAACTTGCACGGACGGACGGGCAGACAGATAGTCAACCAGATTTCAACTTTTCTCGTCATCAAATATCTATCTCGCTTAGTTTCAGGTGATACATACAACCTATACACTCCGTAGCAACTGGTTGCAAGAGTATAACAATGGTAGGAAGCTCCGCGTTATTAAATAGCAGAAGTTAAATTTTTAATTTGTTTTGTCATTTGTTAATGTATGTGTGTAGCTTTTATGTATGTATGTATTTTTATTGTATTATTGTTTCCTCCAACTCTTTTTTTACATGGTAGATACGTTCCTCAGAAAACCGTGTAAAAAAAGAGGCGTTTCCTATAGTAAAATGGGGGATACGTTCCATGTCATCTGAAAACCGTGTAAGATGAAATAAAGAACTATATTTACTTCGAAAAACCGTGTAAAAAGTGTTGAAAACTATAAAATTTCAAATATGCATACAAAGTGCATACAAGTGAAAAATTGGTAGATTCAGCAAAAAACAAAAGAAATCTGTTAATCCAGAATTAAGAACAGAAAAATTAGAATACAAATAGAGAAAAAATATTTACATAGCTACATAATTATTCGTCGCTACTTTATAACGAGCCCAATTGTTTGTGACGAACTGGACTAAAGTCGGAATCGAATAAGGGGATTTCATTCATATGTTCATTTCAGCAATGGTGGTAAGTGTAGTAAAAACAAACATAATTACAAGACAGCGATTTTGAAACCGAAACTTCAAATCCGTGTAAAAAGAAACCGTGTAAAAAAGAGTTGGGTGTACATGCATAAATACAGACAGACTGTCGCTTATAGAGGTATAGATAAGTAACAGTCTCACTTACGGAGGTCCATGAAGGAAAAACGACTCTCTCTAACAGAGGTTTCTGTTTCTCGCTAATAGAGGTTTTGGGTGCTTAAATTGACGGGTCCTGGCTATTACTCTCACTTATAGAGTTTTCTCACTTAGTGCATTGAAGAAGTGAAGTTTAAGAAGTCTTAAAAATGCATCTTAAATACAAAAAAGCAAGGAAACAAAGTTTTGCGTAAAAAAGTGGCTTATGACTGAAATTTTAAAGAAGAGGGCAATAGTAAAATCGCAAAACTTTAAAACAATTCGTTTTATCCTCCAGATATATGTATATTTATCACATTTTCGAATGTCTCGTGAAACACAATTAATGATAATAATTAGTTATAAACAAAAATAAAGAGCGATTTCGCTTGCCTCATTTTTTCCATCATAAATTTTGTTGATGCCGATTTTGTCACTTTTGCGCGCAAGAAATGTCAAAATTTGAGTTGCTCGAACGTTTGACATTTGCAAAAGTTGCTACATTTTTGCGTCGAACATGATGCTTTGCAATATTGCCGCAGTGATTGAGACTCGAACATTCCCTGTCTTTAAACCATATGACACATCCAATGCATCTGAAATGGAACCTCATTCCTACGAGAGTTACACCGTGTTTTTTTCACTCCCCGCTTCGCTTACCACTTTTGCTAAACTTTATGTATTTTAAAATAAAGCCTCCGGTTTCAATTTCACAAATTTATTTACAATAAAAATCCGCTTTATTCTTCACAAATTTATTTTACAATATAAATCCGCTTTATAATGTCCGTATATAATGTGTTCCGGACACGTTAGTTTCACAATATAAAGTTATGTTTGGAAATAATGGATATAGATACATATATAGTAAATGAATATGACTAGCGGAGCGTAGCGGTGGCGAAAGAGCGACGCGTATTCAATAACGGACGAGTCAGTACTGCCGTGTGGATATGCTGACCCTTTTTATGTGGAGTAGTGTGGTGTGTGTTTGCGTGTGTGGATCCTGGGCTCTCGCGTGTGGGTGGTGTTGAGATGGATTGTAGTGATGTCGAGGTGAGTGTGGCGTGTTAGTGATGGGTGTAGGTGTGGTGTGGGGCAGGCGACTAAGGCTCATTTAGCCCACCCGGCCCCCCTAGGCGAATATTTCAGCCTAGAATTCGCTGAAGTTGCTGGAGCGCGGCTACGACGCTGCTGAGGCCTGAGGTGCGGCTCGGACGCAGTCTTTGTTGCGGGCGTCGTGTTGACGCCCCATTATGTGGCCGTCTGGCACGGGATGATGATAGCCTTATTATTCGACGGGACCGTGCGTCCCGGCTTAATGCCTACCGTTCCACTCCTTTCGCTTTTCTGATTGCGTACGGAGATCGACTACGCGAATATGACCGTCGGAGCCTGGGTAAAGCTTCTCTATGCGGCCCAGCCGCCATTCGGTAGATGGCAGGCAATCGTCATGAATCAGGACACAATCTCCAACTTTTGGCGTATTTTCTGTACTTTTCCATCGGTACCTCTTGTGGAAGTCCTTTATATAGTCTTCTTCTCATTAGCTACTGAAATTATGACAGAAAGATTTTAATTCTTTCCCATCTATTTAATAAGGATAGCGACTCCACCCCTAGCTCAGGTGTGACCAGAATGGGTGCTCCTTTTAGAAAATGCCCTAGAGTTAGGG
>NW_026089623.1:6550026-6750537 GCF_024586455.1 Bactrocera neohumeralis
TTTAAATCAAAACCTAAAACGGTTATACATTTTTACTTTTACAGATGACGATAACAATTATTTTTTTAACAATAATAATATCATTGGTGACAGCACTTTTGCAAATTACACCAATAATAGAAGATGCAAGGTATACAATTATACAAACAGCGGACATAGAAATAGTTAACGAAATAAGTACAGTTGTACATACTATAAATCCGAACAAGATAGCAGACAGTTGATCAGGTTAAAGAAAATATTGAAAAACTAAATATTGAAAAGAAAGAAATTTTGTTTGATGAAATAAAAAATATAAAAGCAAAAATCACATCTATCACACCGAATATCAAAAGAGAAATAAAAGAGGTTTGATAAATATAGGAGAAATATCATATAAATGGATGTTTGGAGTCATGGATGATGATGACAGACAAGACATTTTGAACCATTTAAAATTTATTGAAGAAAATGGCCATAATGCCATTGTAAATTTAAATAAACAAATAGTAATTAATGAACATTTAAATAGATCACTAAACTTATTAAAAGGAACTATAGAATCAGATAGGAAACAAATAATAGAAACTTTAAATATAATAAACAAAGAGGAAAATAGAATTGAAAGTAAAATTTTGTATAATGATGAAATGAATAAACTAAAATTCATAGAAAGTAATGTTCAAGAAATACAAAATTATATAGCGGCGGCTAAATACAATATGGTACATCCAAGTATGTTAACTAGGGAAGAAATTGAAAAATACGAGATTGATTTTTACAAACTAAAATTATCAAAAGTAAGAATGGTAGTATACAGAAACGATACAATAATATTTGCAATTCAGATACCAAGAACATTTTTTCAAACTAAGATTCAATTAATAACCCCAATGCCAAATAGAAATAAATTACAAATTATTGAAAAAGAAAAATTCGTTATAAAAATTGGCGAAAACTATTTTGATTATGTAGAAAATAAAGCATTTAAAAATCTAAAATTGAGTAAAAGCTGCATATTTTCAAATACTTGCGAATTTAAATATAATAACAAAACATCAATACAAGAAATAAGCGATGACACAATATTAATAAGAAATGCAAAAAATTATGTAATAAAACAAAACTGCCATGACAGAAAAATTGTATTAAAAAATAACAATATAATCAAATTTGTAAATTGTAAAATGGAAATTTTAAAACAAGAATTTAAAAATAATAAAACAGAATATATTCATACAATTATATACCCTGCCGAAAAATTAAACCAAAGCTACACACCAAAATTAACATTCAATGATATTGCAATAAAAAATATAGAAAATGTAGACGAAAACGAAGAAGAGTTGAGTACAATTGTTCTTGGATGGTTGGGCTTACCATCAAAAGTTCATTCAATGAAATTTGAGATGAAGTACGACTCGAAGCGTCAAAAACAACACGTAATTTGGTTGTTGTGCTTTCGGGTCTTAAAACGCATTGATGCGGAATGAAATAGTGTGGCTCACTCGGGATCTTATTGTCCGTTGGGCTCATGTGACCCAGTGCTCTGTATTCATTCATAAAGTCCAGATACATTTTACGAAGTTCTGGATCTTTCAACGTTCTTCTCTCCAGTGCCTAAAACCGCCGAACTGCGGTTTCATAAGAGTGACCGAGTAACTTACGGTCAGCCTTAAATGGCATTCTGACTTGAAGCCGTTCTGAAGGCAATACTTGAGTTGTTTTCACGAAAAATTTTTCACACTCTTTTTGCTCTTGTGTGAATTTGATGCCAGTTTCTGAAGGTAATTCTTCTAAAGCCCAAAACTTTTGGACCACCGAATTAATTGACGTTAAGTCATCTTCAGATTGGCATAATGTGCTAGTTGCAGAAGGAGGACGAAACCGGATTGCTGGCATATTTGCCAGTTACACAAGCAGCCACACATGGAGCGTTGGTTGATTAAAATCAGCTTTAGTTTGCAGATGAAAACCGCTAACATATGTCAAAAATGTTTCTGTCCAATAAGATATCAATCTTTTTTGATTTATGGAATTCTGGATCCCCAATTTAATATTGTGCGGAATTTTCCAGTACCATCAAGGTTCGAGTTATGGAAATCGGATGATTATGCATAAATGCGTAAGGGGCATACTTATCCAAGTGCAGAGCGGATCGATGTATGTTACAATCGATCGCATCACACAAACCCGGTTTTTTGTCCGCCATCTCATCCGCAACCGTCAACCACACATGCCATGCATACAGCGAGTATGCCGGATCGTTTAATGTTGGCGACAGCTTTATTCAAGTGAGGACCAGTTATGGTGAATACCTGCTTGTCCAGTAACGTTACTCACAAGCAGGTATTCCCAAGTCAACTTTATGACGGAGGACTTGGCACAAAAGTTGCCGATTCGTCGCCAACACAAAACGTTAAACATAATAGGAATTGGAAATTGACGGTTGCGGATGACGAAAGTGGGGACAAAATTAACCGCGTTTGTTAATCGCGTAAATAATTGAATTTTTGGCGAATTCTGGATAATGCGTTGCATTTCGGCTAATCATCCAGACCATAACATAAATGTTATGCTGGAAAATTCCGCAAATATTAAATTGGGGATCCAGAATTCCATAACTCGAAAAAAGATTGATATCTTATTGGGTGCAGAAACCTTTTTCGATCTGTTAGCCGTTGGCCAAATTAAAAGGCCTCTAATCAACCAACGCTACAGAAAACCTGATTTTGTCCTGTCCATGTGTCTGCAAATATGCCAGCAATCTAAGTTTTCCTCCTTCTGCAACTAGCACATTATGCCAATCTGAAGATGACTTAACGTCAATTAATTCGGTGGTCCAAAAGTTTTGGGCTTTAGAAGAATTACCTTCAGAAACTGGCATCAAATTCACACAAGAGCAAAAAGAGTGTGAAAAATTTTTCGTGAAAACAACTCAAGTATTGCCTTCAGAACGGCTTCAAGTCAGAATGCCATTTAAGGCTGACCGTAAGTTACTCGGTCACTCTTATGAAACCGCAGTTCGGCGGTTTTAGGCACTGGAGAGAAGAACGTTGAAAGATCCAGAACTTCGTAAAATGTATCTGGACTTTATGAATGAATACAGAGCACTGGGTCACATGAGCCCAACGGACAATAAGATCCCGAGTGAGCCACACTATTTCATTCCGCATCAATGCGTTTTAAGACCCGAAAGCACAACAACCAAATTACGTGTTGTTTTTGACGCTTCGAGTCGTACTTCATCTCAAATTTCATTGAATGAACTTTTGATGGTAAGCCCAACCATCCAAGAACAATTGTACTCAACTCTTCTTCGTTTTCGTCTACATTTTCTATATTTTTTATTGCAATATCATTGAATGTTAATTTTGGTGTGTAGCTTTGGTTTAATTTTTCGGCAGGGTATATAATTGTATGAATATATTCTGTTTTATTATTTTTAAATTCTTGTTTTAAAATTTCCATTTTACAATTTACAAATTTGATTATATTGTTATTTTTTAATACAATTTTTCTGTCATGGCAGTTTTGTTTTATTACATAATTTTTTGCATTTCTTATTAATATTGTGTCATCGCTTATTTCTTGTATTGATGTTTTGTTATTATATTTAAATTCGCAAGTATTTGAAAATATGCAGCTTTTACTCAATTTTAGATTTTTAAATGCTTTATTTTCTACATAATCAAAATAGTTTTCGCCAATTTTTATAACGAATTTTTCTTTTTCAATAATTTGTAATTTATTTCTATTTGGCATTGGGGTTATTAATTGAATCTTAGTTTGAAAAAATGTTCTTGGTATCTGAATTGCAAATATTATTGTATCGTTTCTGTATACTACCATTCTTACTTTTGATAATTTTAGTTTGTAAAAATCAATCTCGTATTTTTCAATTTCTTCCCTAGTTAACATACTTGGATGTACCATATTGTATTTAGCCGCCGCTATATAATTTTGTATTTCTTGAACATTACTTTCTATGAATTTTAGTTTATTCATTTCATCATTATACAAAATTTTACTTTCAATTCTATTTTCCTCTTTGTTTATTATATTTAAAGTTTCTATTATTTGTTTCCTATCTGATTCTATAGTTCCTTTTAATAAGTTTAGTGATCTATTTAAATGTTCATTAATTACTATTTGTTTATTTAAATTTACAATGGCATTATGGCCATTTTCTTCAATATTTTTTAAATGGTTCAAAATGTCTTGTCTGTCATCATCATCCATGACTCCAAACATCCATTTATATGATATTTCTCCTATATTTATCAAACCTCTTTTATTTCTCTTTTTGATATTCGGTGTGATAGATGTGATTTTTGCTTTTATATTTTTTATTTCATCAAACAAAATTTCTTTCTTTTCAATATTTAGTTTTTCAATATTTTCTTTAACCTGATCAACTATGTCTGCTATCTTGTTCGGATTTATAGTATGTATAACTGTACTTATTTCGTTAACTATTTCTATGTCCGCTGTTTGTATAATTGTATACCCCGCATCTTCTATTATTGGTGTAATTTGCAAAAGTGCTGTCACCAATGATATGATTATTGTTAAAAAAATAATTGTTATCGTCATCTGTAAAAGTAAAAATGTATAACCGTTTTAGGTTTTGATTTAAAAAAACTTAAATTGGATTTTAGTCGCCTCTTACGACAGGCATCTCTTACCATGGGTATATTCTAGAAAGACCCCTTACCCACTGGGGTGCAAAAAAATTATGTATATATATGTAGAAAAAAAATTAAATGTTATTATCTCCATTAAATGCCCTTAGACTGAATGAATCGTCATCATTCTCATTTGGATTTTCTATGTTTGCCAATTTCATTGGTCTTTTTATATTTGCCGGATGGACGTTTTGTAAGGGAAATATTCTGAAATATGGTTGATCCTTATGCCGTACTCTTTTGTAGTTTTTAATTGGTCCTGTTTGTCTGCTTTCTATATATTGATTTCATTGGGCTATTGTTTTCTGTTTTACTGTATTTATTCTATCTTGTAATATGGATGGACAAATGTTTTCTTTGGCGTCCCTTGGAGAACATTTGATAGTTGAGTGTTACCTATCGTAGTTGCATATAACAATTTGTATCCTCATTTCTGTTGAAAGACTAGAGTCCTCAATTCCTGTTAGTTTTTCCAACAAGGTTGGGTGCAGTCTCTCAATGTCTGCATTTCCTGTATGGCTATTTGGTTTTGTGTGATGGACTTCTACATTTTCGGCATTTAAATATTTTATTAATTGTTCTGCTCTATCATTCATAAATCTCTGAAAAGTAGCTGGGGCATTTTTCAACCCGAAAGGCATTCGGACGTATTCATATAGTCCTGCCGGAGTGACAAAAGCTGTTTTCTGGATGTCCCTTTCTGCCATTAAAATCTGATGGTAACCTTTTGCTAGATCTATGGTGCTAAAGTACTGTGCTTTGCCCAAATTATCTAAGATTCCTTCGATATTCGGTAGAGGATACTTATCGTCTACAGTCAATTGGTTTAACCTCCTATAATCAACCACTAGCCTGAATTTTTGTATTCCTGAATTATCTATCTTTTTCTGTATTATTAGAATAGGTGAGCTATATCTACTGTGACTTTTTCTAATTAGATAAATTTATTGAAATGCTTTAATAATTTTTTCGATTTCCTTTTTCTCATTTGATTTTAAATGATCAAGGTTGATGTTCTTTACTTCACTTATATCTACTGAATAAACTTGCTCTTGCATAGTTTTCATATAGAATGGAAGATTCACGCCATTTTTCAAAATTATTGTCATTTTTTTCGATATTTAAATTAGTTTATTGAAATGTTTTAATAATTTTTTCGATTTTCTTTTTCTCATTTGATTTTAAATGATCAAGGTTGATGTTCTTTACTTCTTTTATATCTAATGAATAAACTTGCTCTTGCATAGTTTTCATATAGAATGGAAGATTCACACCATTTTTCAAAATTATTGTCATTTTTTCGATATCAATGGTTTAAACGTTTTTTAAAAAAAGGAATCATTTAAAAAAAGGAAACAATTCCAAGGATTTTTTTTCAATTGAGGTGTCTTATTTAAAATTTCATAAATATTTAAGATACATACAATATTTTATTAATTTTTTTTGAAGTCAGCACTTTTGCCACCTTCGCTCACTTAAATAGCGATTATTTCCAGTAGCATTAAGAATTTCGGATTGCACTTAACCCTCTCGTTCGAAAAGCAATAGGTGTGTTCGACCAGCTTCTATCCGTCTATTAATGAAATTATCACATTCACACTCGAATATGGCATTTCGTTGCCATAAACGTAATTCTTCCGTATTCATTTGAAAATTTGTTTCAGGTAGAGGTGCAAACAAAAAATCCATAATTTATTTCATATATATAGTGCTATAACTTTACACACATAATCTAAGTACGCAATTTTATAGTTTAAAGGAATTTTAACAAATTAACTTCTGTATCTACTGCTGCTTTTTGTTTTTCTTTTCTCGTTTGTTCGTTTCTTTTTCTAATGGTATTGTTTTTGAATTGATTGAAACATGTAGTGAGTATAATTTCTTCGTTGACTTCTTTTTTTTTTTTTTTTTTACAAAGAAAGTAATGGCTTCAAATAAAACTACTACTTAAATTACTAAATTATTAGTTGAATATTATTTTATCTTGCTGTTGGTGCTGCTGTTGCTGTTGTTTTGTTGTTACTGTTACTGGCGTCGTTGTTGTTGTTAATGTTGTTGTTGCCGCTGATGTTGCTTTTTATTTTTTTTTGCAACTTTCATTTATTTAGCAAAGTTTATTAATAATTTATTTTCAATTTATTTATTTAGCGTGTTTTATATAGTTTAATTTACTTCATGATATTTCATTTATTTAGTAAAAGTTTGAGAATACTTTTGCTTTCAACGCACTAAAATTGTTACGATGTATAGTAGAAAAATGGGGAGCACCGAATTACCGATTGCGCCAATTACGATATGATATGTAATTTATCGGAAATTACATATCTTTCGTTTGAATAATAAAACTCCGGCTAATTTACCGTACTGTGCGGCTTGCGGTCCAGTTTATTAATAATAATTTTATTCTTTATAAAAATCTTATTTGCTAAATTTACCTGGAGCCGTTGTGCTGACTTGAAATATTCTTTATAAAAATCTTATTTGCTAAATTTACCTGGAGCCGTTGTGCTGATTTGACATTCCTCAGCATCAACGACCCGGCATATCTTAAATAAACATATCGAATAATAACAGTGGCATTTGATTTCATTTTTAAAGGAATTTAATGCTTGCTTATGAATATTTCCTTATTTATGTATTTTGCAATTTAATATGTATGTATGTAGTTGAATCTGAAGATTCAACTTACATTTTAGAGGAATAGGAATAAATATTTAGAAAATACTTGTATTTTTTGGTATATCGACAAGTTTGAAAGTGGTGGAGTCGGTCCCTGCTCGGGCGCCAATTAAACCACTAGTTTGTGGTTTCGATTTTTAAAAAATAATAGCGGACTCGCGTCCGCGTCTTTATTATGAAAATGTTGTCTTAAGACTGAATACAATTTTTACCTTAAGTCTAAATTAAACCTACGCTTGTACCGGGTCACGTTCCCTATAGTCAGCAGTTAATCGGATGCGCGTGTAAAGCCGCTAATATTGCTGATGCGACGTTAGCTATTGCTGGGTTTCGAGTTTCGTACTGAGTTGCTGACCGATGGTGGGAATTGTCTGAAGTGCTGTGTTAACTTACACAAGTACATACATATGTATATACATACTAACGAGTACGAAATAATAAATAAAATAGAAGTAAAGCAATAACAAACTAATAGCACAACTTAATAAGAACCGGGTATAAGTAAACCAAAAACGCGTTCGTTATTTGTTATAATGCGTATACAACAAAAATACAAACACTTTATCTTAAAGATTCAATACGTATTTATTGTTACTAAAAATACACTGAGAGAAGCTTTTTCTTTCTCAGATTTTCAATTTTCACCTATTATCTAAATGAACGGAGATTCTAAGGAATCTAAATCGATATAATATCTGAAAGTACAAAAAATTATTTCTGAAGAAAAGAGCCCATGTACACCTGCTGACGCTATACGCTCAAATCAAGGTGCTACAAAGCAAAAAAAGCTGAAAAACATTTCATATACTAAGTTTATTGCTGCAATTGACAGTCTAGTTCGATACTGCACTCGATTTTCATCTTCACCGATTCAAGACAATTCTGAATCGCTATTAGAAATCAAAAAAGAAAATCTAAGCAATTTCTGGACACGTCTCCAAGCTGCTTAAAGTGCCAGCATGCGATACAGAAATATTTCACGGCGGTTATGAACAATGTCCGTCCTTCCGAGACATGTTTACGGCCGTGTACATAAACCATCCTAAATTATCACAAGCGCAAAAATTGTTACAGATACAAAACCAAAGGTCAAGCAGGCGTAATAGTCAAACAGTTCGCATTAAATGACTACAATTTCAATTTGGCTTGGGAAGCTCTAAAAGAACGATACGAGAATGAAGAAATATTGGTCGACAAACGAGTGACCATATTAATGAATTTACCAAAAATTCTGAAAGAAACAAGTGAAGAATTCATAAAACTTCAATCCAATGTTTCAAATTGTTTGTCAGTTCTATCGACACAGAATATTCCCACAGACAATTGGGACCCCATACTGGTAAATATATGCTCCGCGGCATTACCAATAGATAAAAAAACGGTCAGAACTAAAAACGTTCAACACGACCTAAATCGAAGTTTCATTAGACCCCAAGCTAGTAACAACAACAATTTAAACAGAAGCTTTTTAAAAATCAATAGTTCACATCCGAACAATATAAACAAACGTCATGCGAACTGTGTAAAGGAGGGCACAAGCTGAAAGCTTGCGAAAAGTTTAAAAAACTTAATATCAATGAACGGAACAACTTTGTCAGATCAAAAAGACTCTGTACAAACTGCTTGTCCCACTCACACAATCTCAATAAATGCGAAAGCAAATTCAATTGCGTATATTGCCACAAGAGGCATCACTCAATGTTGCATTTCAATAACTTTCCTAGCACACCCCAAAGTAGCGCTTTCTCAAAAAGAGCTACGGGTTTAGTTGCAACCGCAACTCCCGAAACACAAAATCCCGAAATTTGCCATAAGGCACCATGCTGCTCAAAGGCATTAAAAACTCAAACGCTACACAGCGAGAATCAAAGTAATAGTGTGGCTCACTCGGGATCTTATTGTCCGTTGGGCTCATGTGACCCAGTGCTCTGTATTCATTCATAAAGTCCAGATACATTTTACGAAGTTCTGGATCTTTCAACGTTCTTCTCTCCAGTGCCTAAAACCGCCGAACTGCGGTTTCATAAGAGTGACCGAGTAACTTACGGTCAGCCTTAAATGGCATTCTGACTTGAAGCCGTTCTGAAGGCAATACTTGAGTTGTTTTCACGAAAAATTTTTCACACTCTTTTTGCTCTTGTGTGAATTTGATGCCAGTTTCTGAAGGTAATTCTTCTAAAGCCCAAAACTTTTGGACCACCGAATTAATTGACGTTAAGTCATCTTCAGATTGGCATAATGTGCTAGTTGCAGAAGGAGGACGAAATCCGGAGCCACAACCAGCTTGAGTTACATGAAGCAGCCACACATGGACAGGACAAAATCAGCTTTAGTGGCTGCAGATGAAAAGCAGCCAACTTGTCAAAAATGTAAGTCGAAGGAACACCCTTTAACTGCCTGCCCCACTTTCAAGGCGCTTCCGGTACCTCAGAGGTTCGAGTTTGTGAAATCGGTGCCCTTATGCATAAATTGCTTGCGTAAGGGGCATACTGTATCCAAGTGCAGAGCGGATCGATGTCGTGTATGCAATCGATCGCATCACACAGTACCCGGTTTCCTTCCCCGCTGCATCTCATCCGCAACCGTCAACCACACATGCCATGCATACAGCGAGTATGCCGGATCGGGTAATGTTGGCGACAGCTGTTATTCAAGTGAGGACCAGTTATGGTGAATACCTGCTTGTGAGAGCGTTACTGGACTCAGGCTCCCAAGTCAACTTTATGACGGAGGACTTGGCACAAAAGTTGCGGATTCGTCGCCAACACAAAACGTTAAACATAATAGGAATTGGAAATTCCAATACGAAAGTGGGGACAAAATTAAGCGCGTTTGTTAAGTCGCTGGTAAATAATTACGAATTTTTGGCGGAATTCTGGATAATGCGTTGCATTTCGGCTAATCATCCAGACCATAACATAAATGTTAATGGCTGGAAAATTCCGCACAATATTAAATTGGCGGATCCAGAATTCCATAAATCAAAAAAGATTGATATCTTATTGGGTGCAGAAACCTTTTTCGATATGTTAGCGGTTGGCCAAACTAAAAGTGGCTCTAATCAACCAACGCTACAGAAAACCCTTTTAGGGTGGGTTGTGTCTGGCAAATATGCCAGCAATCTAAGTTTTCCTCCTTCTGCAACTAGCACATTATGCCAATCTGAAGATGACTTAACGGCAATTAATTCGGTGGTTCAAAAGTTTTGGGCTTTAGAAGAATTACCTTCACCTACCCTGGAGAGAAGAACGTTGAAAGATCCAGAACTTCGTAAAATGTATATGGACTTTATGAATGAATACAGAGCACTGGGTCACATGAGCCCAACGGACAATAAGATCCCGAGTGAGCCACACTATTTCATTCCGCATCAATGCGTTTTAAGACCCGAAAGCACAACAACCAAATTACGTGTTGTTTTTGACGCTTCGAGTCGTACTTCATCTCAAATTTCATTGAATGAACTTTTGATGGTAGGCCAAACCATCCAAGAACAATTGTACTCAACTCTTCTTCGTTTTCGTCTACACAAGTACGCTTTAACGGCAGACATTACTAAAATGTACCGCCAAATTTTTCGACTTAACACCGCTACTTATGGCACTGCGCCTGCACCATTTCTCGCAACACGGTGTTTACAAATGCTCAGCGATGCTAATACAACTAAATACCCACTCGGTTCATTGGCCATTAAAAGAGACTTTTATGTCGATGACTTATTGACAGGATCTGAAAATTTTGAGTCTCTAGATCTTATAAGAAGTGAAGTAATTAAAATATTAAACTCGGCAGGATTCACCTTAACGAAGTGGTTTTCGAACCACCCAAAATTTTTCGACAGTGATTGCACTGAAAAGTCATTAAGCTTCAATGACAAAAATTCAACTAAAACACTAGGAATCCATTGGTTGCTGAAAGAGGATTTGTTTCGATTTGTTTTGGATGCCAACTTTAATGATCTGCGAGCCACTAAACGGAATATATTGTCAGTCTCCGCTCTCTTTTTCGATCCTCTTGGATTATTAGCCCCACTAGTTACCAAAACAAAAATCTTTTTGCAAAAGCTTTTGATTCAAAAACTAGATTGGGATGAGTCGATTCCATTGCGCCTCGACACTAGCTGGCAGAATTTCAAAGCCAACCTACTGCAGCTCTCGTCAATTAGCATTCCTCGGTATGTAAACCTAGAGTCGACATATAGCACCAAATCCATGGCTTCTCCGACGCTTCAATAAGAGCGTACGAATGCTGCATATACATACGAAGCCATTCCGCCAGTGGAATCAAATGTATGCTGCTTATTGCAAAGTCTAGAGTGGCTCCGCTGAAGACCAAGTCTCTTCTGCGTCTCGAGCTCTCGGCAGCACATCTTCTTGCCAAATTATGGTCACGAGTTGCACCAATGTTGAGTCGACGATTCGAGAAAATTACATTTTGGACAGACTCTGAAATTGTATTGCACTGGGTAAAAACGCATCCATCTTCGTTACAAACCTTTGTCGCAAATAGAGTGTCCGAAATCCAAGAATTGACTGACAATGTACAGTGGCGACATGTGCCAACGAAATAAAATCCTGCGGATCAAGTGTCTCGGGGTTGTAACGTGGACGAACTGAATAATTCTATATGGTTTGGCGGTCCACAGTTCCTCCTAGAAGACCCCGCTTTATGGCCAATTAACGCTCACTTCCAGCTCTCCCCAGAAAACGAAGCCTTAGAGAAGAAGGAAAACTCTGTCACATTTTCTGCAAATGTGAAAGATAACACTATAATGGAACTGATTGAAAAATTCTCTTCTCATCAAAAGCTGCTTCGCATGGTCGCATATTTATTACGATGGATCAGACGACCAAAAACGCCTACTGTGGGAAGAGCTCTGACAGCAGACGAATTAAACTTGAGTTTTTTGAAAATTGTCCAGGTGATTCAACATTCTGAGTTTGAAATTCAAAAACTGACTAAAGGCACGACGCTACCCGCAAACTTGCAAAATCTCAGCCCGTTCTTGCATGAGTACTCGGATATGTCGCTTTACTTTAAATTATTCCGAGTAGGAGGTCGCCTATTAAATGCACCTCTCCCATACGATGCCAAATTCCCATTATTACTGAATAAAAATTCGCATTTCGTTATCACTTGTTTACGGTTCCTGCACTTTCGAAATCACCACGCTGGGGCAAAAGCGTTGGTTGCGCTTCTTCGAGAACGCATATGGCTAATAAATGCCAGAGAAGTTTACAGTAGAACCGTAAGAAATTGTACACACTGCTTTCATTACAAGCCAAAGTTGCAAACCCAAATAATGGGAAATTTGCCATTTGAAAGACTTCGAGCGTTACGAGCTTTTCTGATATTTGCCGTAGATTTTTTTGGTCCCATACATACAACGTTAAAAATACGTGGTCGACCACCCGTAAAAACTTATGTAGCAGTTTTCGTTTGCTTCACTTCAAAAGCAGTACATTTAAAACTAGTCTCGGACCTATCTACTAATTCCTTTATTTTCGCCCTCAAAAGGTTCATTGGTCGCCGAGGGATGCCACAGAAAATATTCAGCGACAACGCAACCAACTTTTTCGGCGCCGACCGCAAGCTGTGCGAGCTGAAGAAGGCCTTTCTAGCGCAAGCTCCAGAGCTAATGGGATTCGCAGCCGAAGAAGGATTCAGCTTCGGCTTTATACCAGCCAGGGCGCCGCACTTCGGCGGGTTATGGGAGGCGGCGGTGAAGTCCGCCAAGCATCTGGTCGTTCGCGCACTCGGCAACGCTCTACTAACGACGGAAGAGCTCTCAACGCTAATGGCCGAAGTGGAGGCCATTCTCAACTCTCGCCCCTTAGTACCTCTGAGCCAAGATCGCAACGACGGCGAGGCGTTAACACCAGCGCATCTATTAATAGGATGCTCCCTGCGGGCATTACCCCCAGAGAAGGTGCCAGTGGACCCAGTTCGTTGTTGCGAGAGATGGCAACTTGTTTGCTGTCTCAAGCAACAGTTCTGGCGACAGTGGTCCAAAGTATACCTGACGGGCCTTCAGGAGCGCAACAAGTGGCTGCACCCCAAATGCAATGTGCAGCTCAACGACCTCGTTCTTGTCCACGAGGACAACGTTCCGCCGCAGCAGTGGGTACTAGGGCGCGTCGTCGCAACCGTCGAAGGGCAAGACGGCAAGGTGCGGGTCGCAGACGTAGCAACCAAGACGGGCACGATTAAGCGCCCCATCCACAAACTGGCCGTCCTTCCACTGGATGTTGAAGGAATCTGATCCTGTCAAGGTGGCCGGTGTTGCGTCAAGCGACAAAATATATATTTAAACCTAAAAGTAAAATTAATTAAATTGAATTAGAAAAATTATAAAATATTAAATTATATTTTTGTATACTTACCTTAATAATCCATTTGTAATACTAATATGTATATTACTTACCTCAACGTAATCTTTTACAATAGTTAACGAAAGTTAAAAATTATTTTACTTACCCCTTTTTCTGTAATACATATTAACATTACCACTAGCTTAAGCCGTTAGTTTTAAGATTTAGGCTAAGCAACTAGATGAAATGGAATAAAGAAGTAATTGTTATTAGACTACTATAGAATTCGCACGCGTTTTGTTTAAAACTCAAAAAAGGTTATTTATTCCTTACCTCTAGTGGGGGGAAATAAAAAGACCTTCATTGAGTGAGAAATATTTCATTCTGATTTTATTGTAAATATTGTACACCTTATATATGTACTATTTTAAGTCTTACTTATCTAGTTAAATATATGTGTATGTACGGCACACCACATGGGGTTGTTTTCAACTATACAATGCAATACATGTGTGTGTGTGTGTGTGCTGTCATACAAGATCTTGAGATTTTTGATGAAGAATACGGATACAATAACCACCATAAGGGTTGTTTTTCTGCATTGTATTCTTATTACATATTTTTTCTTTTATTTTGCTGCATTGCGTGTAAATGCATTATGTATGTATGTCTTTATTAATATATAAATAGATATTTATATTTAGTATAATTTCGGCTGTGCATAAAAATAAGCATGTTCAATGATATTTGAACATATTGCCGAGGGAAAGAAATGATTATTAGTGGACTGTATATGTTTTTATGATTTTAAGTATTACAAATTTCTTAACTTATCTTATTTAAGAAAATAAACATGTTCAATTCTGCCGGACAACAAAAGTGACTTCCTGCCGCAGATTGTAATCGACGTATGGGTTTTGGTTAGTCCGTTTGCTTTAACGCTGCCATGGTATTAGTAACTCCCAAATGGTTGTTACTACATCTGCTTTTCCAACTGGATCTATTATGGCTATTTCAATAGTTTTATTTACGTCTTTTTTATTATAGTCCTTCTCCTTTTCTTTATCGCGTTGCTTATCCTTCTCCACTTCAGGTTTCTTTGATACATCGTACTTTTTTGTATCAATAGTTTGTTTGTCGTCTCTCGTCTTAGAAGTTGTGTCTCGTATCTTCTTGTCTTCATATTTTTTTGTTGTATCCACACGTATTTTGGCGACACTTCGACTGGCATCCGACGATGATGACATTGTTGCGTAGCCATAACAACTTGTACCCGGAGTTCGGGAGTTGGTGACCACCTTGGCTCCGATAACTTTGCCATATTTAGAAAATATTGTTTTCAGATCACTGGCTCTCGTTAATGAAGATAACCCCGATACCAAAAGATTACGTGAAGGTGTTGTCTGCTTTCCTGTGGACGACAATTTTGTAGATGTATTCACTTTGTCATCCTTCTGCGAAGTCTTGTTTGAAGATGATTTTTGTTCACTAATGTCTTTATCCTTTTTGTCGCCGGACTTCTCATCTTTTCTCTTTGATTTATCGTCATCGGGCTTGCTGCATTGGCGTTCGTCCTTACTGCTGCTGGATCCACCCTTGGATGTTCTTGTGTCCTTCAAAGCTGCAACCGTTTTTGTTCTCTTTTGCGCTGAATTCCTGCCGGTATTATCACCTTCTGTATCGGTGCATTTTTCCTTTATGTATTTTAGTGAAGTAGTAAAATTTTCGTTCTGTGTTTTAGCATCATCTTCCAAAATATGATCAGCTACTTCAGTTTCGTCTTCAAACGATTTAACCTGGACTTCACTGGTCCACATTTTTCCAAAATGTGAGCCTGCCGGAAGAGATAGATGACAAGTTACCAATTTAGTTGGTTTTTCCTCAGTTTTTGAAGCTTTATGAAGTTCTTCAAGTGATTCTTCTTCAACTTCAACTTCAGATATGTTTTTGTCTTCCTCTATTACTTCTGCTGTTTCTTCCTCAGCAGAAGACAGATATATACAAGGTAGATAAAAGATTGGAACTTTTGTACATTTTAAATCCGAGTCAAAACGGTACAAAATTTCAGGTTCTTCTTCTATTGCAAAATCTTCAAACAGGACATCACGCTGAAGAGAAATATAACTAATTTCGGGCTCTCCTTTTTGTAATCTCGCTGTACAAAGTTTGAGATTTTGGAAATACTCCGCCGTTATTTCAAAATATAAATTTTCAACTTCAGGAAAAATTTTTGAAAAATAATTTGTGTGAAAATTGTGCATTTGAGAAACACAATTTTCAAATGTTTAATATGATCACTTTTTATTATAGTGATTTGGTGGAGATCTTCCATTACTTCTCTGAGGAGTTGAATTTTCCTCTTGAATATGAAGATTCCAAGATCCAAATCAAATGTATGTGACTTGTATTTATTTGTCATGTTGCTGCTTCTTTTTCTCCAAAGAAATCGTTGGAGGTATTTGATTTGGTCGCCTAGTTGACCTTGCTGTGCCTCGACTCACAGCCGCTGAATATTTCTTGGATAGCAGTTAGATCACTGCGTTTAGTCTCTGCTAAAACGGCTTATGCGATCGGTTTTAATGCGGGAATATACACCCGTCTTACAATTATTATTTTGTCAATATGCGGGAATATACACCCGTCTTACAATTTAATTTTGCCTGTATTTGTATTAATAACAGGGCTTTTTTAAATTTGGCTGAGCTCTTTTTTTTTGTTTAAGGCTCGATAGGACCAAAAATGTTAACAAAGGTTCTAATATGCGGGAATATACACCCGTCTTACAATTATTTTTTTATGTTGCCTGTATTTTAAACAGGGCTTTTTTGTATGTTGCCTGTTTTTTAAATACAGGACTTTTTAATTTTGGCCGAGCTCTTCATCCGGCTCGAAGGACCAAAATGTAAAAACTCAAAAAAGATTTATCATTCCTTACCTCTGGTGGGGGGAAATGAAAAGACCTTCATTGAGTGAGAAATATTTCATTCTCTTTATTTTATGTTGCTAATATGCGGGAATATACACCCGTCTTACAATTATTTTTGTTCTAATTTGCCTGTATTTTGAACAAGGCTTTTTTGTATATTGCCTGTTTTTTAAATGCAGGACGTTTTGATTTTGGCCGAGCTCTTCATCCGGCTCGAAGGACCAAAAATGTAAAAAACTCAAAAAAGGTTATTTATTCCTTACCTCTGGTGGGGGGAAATAAAATGACCTTCATTGAGTGAGAAATATTTCATTCTGATTTTATTGTAAATATTGTACACCTTATATACTATTTTAAGTCTTACTTATCTAGTTAAATATATGTGTATGTACGGCACACCACATGGGGTTGTTTTCAACTATACAATGCAATACATGTGTGTGTGTGTGTGCTGTCATACAAGATCTTGAGATTTTTGATGAAGAATACGGATACAATAACCACCATAAGGGTTGTTTTTCTGTATTGTATTCTTATTACATATTTTTTCTTTTATTTTGCTGCATTGCATGTAAATGCATTATGTATGTATATATTTATTAATATATAAATAGATATTTATATTTAGTATAATTTCGGCTGTGCATAAAAATAAGCATGTTCAATGATATTTGAACACGTTTCTCTTTTTTCCGCTTTTTTCGCCGTCGCAATTTCCGTAAGTTCAAGTGTTCGGTACAGGCAATTGGTTAAATTGTGCTAAGTGAATATACTTTAAAAATAAAATATATTAAACAAACACGCATCCCAAAACAACAACTCTTGATGTTGGCAGATCTGCTTGTTAAAAGAGTGAGTAATTGTGCGTGCTAAGAAAAATTAAATAATTTTGGTGGAAAAAGGCAGAAAATTAACAAAATCTGCCCATCAATCCGGAAAATCCAAAGCGCGGTATCCAGGTGTATTGGAGTGCAGAACCAGCGACCTACCAGGAATAATGGGATGCCCAACTTATTCCAGTGTGAGAGCGCCCCAAAATAAGCGTTTTTTATAACATTTTCCATTGTGGCCACATCGAACAAAATAAGAATTTTTGGGCATTTAAATTAAAACGCACAACGTTTATTACGATTGCAAATTATTATATATTGGACTTTTAATATATGGCGAAACCACTTAAATCCTTTTTTATGATTTTATGATATATTAAAACAACTGACTTTCGATCTTTCAATACTTAATAAGGTGAATTAAGCCTGTTAGTTGTCAATTAATGAATGTTTTTAATCATTTGTAATAGAAAACGATTTCTATTATGCATCAAATTACAAAACGTTTCATGAAATATGTTTAAATTTCGCATTTTCTTTGATTTTTATTGTTTTAAATTTTTATTAACGATCTTGAACGGCGGCAACAAATTTCTCCGTTCACATATATTTTTGGTATAATTTCAATCTGGCCGTTCCAGTCATTCCAATTGCAAAACGTCAAAACCTACCCAATCCAGTCAACTGTCAAAGTTCGGTAGGTGAGCGGGTCTCACATTTCCAGTGACAGGAGAGTTGGGCATCCCATTATTCCTGGACCTACAACCACTGACTAGTTTCGATTGGAAGGTTTGTAATTTCGCCGATATCACACTTTATTGAACACAGAGGAGAAAACATCAGCTGTTTGGAGACTTTTTTGGCGCCACAAAAAATTACCTATATTACCTTAGCCTAAAAGTATACTAAAAATTTAGATTAATAATTATTCACAAGGCAACTGAGTTATAGGGTTGTCAAGTATTGTTTATTTTATATTTATACCTTTAATTGTTATATGAATATAATTATAAGCAAACTTTAAAATCAATTACGCCAATTATCAAGACACCACCATCAGGAGGGGGCAAACTAAGTAAAACTGCCAAAAAAGACGTCACAATCGAAGAACTAACAAAAAAGCTAGAGGAAATGGAAGAAATGTGTAAAACACTTTCATTGGAAGTAAATACTCTAAAAGCCGAAAATATAAAGCTTAAGTCCACTGATGTAAAGAAAATTCAGAATTTGGAAAATAAGGTTGAATTCTCAACGGATGAGGAAGAACTAGCCAGAGAAACGGAATGGATTCTAAAAAAAAGACCAGCTAAAAAACGAAAAGCGGAGTGTTCTCCTGATCTTCAGGAAAAAGCAGATAACGCCATAGCAAAACCGCTTAACCCAAAAAATAGTTCGCGGCCTCCACCAATTATGGTGTCTGGAGATGCCACAGGCAGCAATTATCAACAACTATATGCTATTGCAAAATCAGAAGCAAAAAACAATTTTACCATTAAGCTTTTAAATAACGGAATATATAAAGTAAATACTTTCTCCGTAGAGGACTATAGATGCATATCGAAAGCACTTTCGTGTAGAAATATATCTTGGTATAGCTTTGAGAATAAGCAAACGAGGCCAATTAGAGTTATTGTAAATATTTACACAACTCTTTTGATCCGAAATCGATAATTAACGACTTAAAAGAGCAAGGATTAAATGCACTGAGTGCTGTCAATCGTCTTCAATGGAAAACTAAAACTCCCCTCGATATGTTTTTGGTAACATTCGATCCCATGGAGAACATAAAAAAGATTTATGAAACCAAAACTATATTGAACTCTATTGTTTCTATTGAACCGGTAAAACTACCTAAGATGATACCACAATGCAAACATTGCCAGTCGTTTGGCCACACACAAAACTATTGTGGTAAACAACCAAGATGCGTTAAGTGCGCCGGTAAGCATAAAACATCTGAATGTTCGAAACCAGAGAAACAGCAGCCTAAATGCTGTAACTGTGGCGAAGCACATCCAGCCAACTATCGAGGGTGCCTTGTTGCTAAGGAATTACAGAAAATACGAGCTAACACAATTGGCCACAAAAAAGGGGATGGTCTAACCCAAAAAGTTGAAGGTTCTGTAGACTTTAGAACAAAAAACAATGAACATCAACAACAAGAAGATCCTAAAGTTACAGCTGAAACAACCAAAAAATTCACTTTTGCTCATGTTCTAAAAGCAAATAATAATGATAATGTATCATCCAACAGCATTTTATCACAGATCTTACAGAAACTCAATAAACAAGACGAATTCAACACTTCCTTACAAAATCGCTTATGCAAGCTTGAAAAATATCTTTTTAATACCAAAGATGACTAAATCATTAAAAATTCTTCTATGGAACTCAAATGGGTTAATCAAACATAAAAATGAAATCGAAATTGTACTAAACTCGGAAAATGTTGACGTATGTATGATATCGGAGACACATTTTACGTCACAAACCTATTTTAAAATTAAAAATTATGAAACTTACCATACAATTCATCCTAGCAATTGCGCCCGTGGCGGAAGCGCAATACTAATCAAAAATACGATCAAACATTTTGAGGAAGAAAAACTTTCAACTGATAAGTTTCAAGCTACAACAGTGACTATTTACGGAGTTAAGAGTCCACTCTCACTTACCTCTGTGTACAGTCCCCCAAGGCATCTAATCCAATTTGAAGAGTACCAACACTTAATAAACAGACACAGGTATAGATTCATAATGGGTGGAGATTTCAACGCAAAGAACACGCACTGGGGTTCAAGGCTTACGACTACAAAGGGGAGAGAACTCTATAAAGCACTGCAGTCAACCGGAAGTTACGCTTTCTCGACGAACTTACCATCATATTGGCCAACAGATAATCAAAAGATTCCAGACCTGATAGATTTTTTCATTGTCGGCAAAATATCCCGGAACTATTTGTCGGTCAATCAGGGTTATGACCTTAATTCGGATCATTCTCCAATCTATTTAAGCTATAGCGAAACCATCATCTTTAAAGAAAAAGCAGCGGCCTTGTATAATAAACGAACAGATTGGGAATACTTTAGAACGATCATGGAATGTTACGAAAGTAAATATGACTCTATGTTAAATACTGGCCAGTTAGAATCTGAAATTTTATACTTTACAACAAGTATACAACACGCAGCTTGGAAAAGTACACCGGAATTAAAGAAAATTGCTGTAAACTCTCAATATCCTAATGATATAAGAGAAATAATTAAATTAAAGAGAAAGCTACGACGTAAGTGGCATCAAACTCGTTGTCCAGTTGATAAATCTATTTTAAATAAAGTCTCTAAAGATCTTAATCGGAAAATTAAGAAGTTTAAAAATGATAGTTTCGCAAAATATCTTCGGTCCCTAAGCAATGGAAAAAATTCTGACTACTCTCTTTGGAAAAGCTGTAAAAGACTACAAACACCAGAAACTCAAGTATGTCCCCTTAAAATAAGTGCTGATAGCTGGGCCAGAGACGATTTAAAAAAAGCAGAAGTATTTTCGGATTATTTAGCCAAAATATTCTCCCCATATGAAACACACGTAGATTATCCTACTGCTTCCAGTCAAGAAAGCGAAGAAATCTCAAGTTGCACAAGCAGTGAGCTAAGTGAGGAAATCAAAAATCTGAAAAACAAAAAATCCCCCGGTTGTGACCTGATTACTGCCGAGGTCCTAAAACAGCTTCCTCAAATAAGCATAGTAAAAATTACCAACATTATTAACGCGGCTTTTCATCTTAAATACGTGCCAACTTATTGGAAAATTGCTGAAATTATCATGATTCCAAAGCCAGGGAAACCAGGATATGATGTATCTTCTTACAGACCCATATCACTTCTACCGATAATATCGAAGCTTTTTGAGAAAATTCTCATAAAACGTATCAATAAAATCATTGAACGAAAAACCATAATTCCAGCGCATCAGTTTGGGTTTCGAGCCAACCATTCTACGATTGATTATACAACAGCCACATTTGCAGATGATACCGCGTTGCTTGCTGTTGGTAGAAGTGAACACGAGTCCACTACTAATCTCCAAAAAGCTGTAAATAAAGTCGTACAATGGGCAAATAAATGGCAGATAAAACTGAATGAAGCTAAGTCTGTACACATTGTTTTCACATACAACAAGATACAGCACTTACCAATTTTCATAGACGGTGTACGAATACCGCACTTTAATTCCGCCAAATACTTAGGAATGACGCTTGACACTAAGCTACGGTGGAAAGTTCACGTAAAAAACAAACGTAAGGAGCTGGACATGCGACTCAAAAATTACAATTGGTTAATCGGTAACAAATCAGTGTTATCCATCGAAAATAAGTTACTTATCTATAAGCAAATACTCCGACCGATATGGAGCTATGGTGCACAACTCTGGGGATGTACTAACGCAAACAATAAGAAAGTCATCCAACAATTTCAAAACAAAGTACTAAGACTAATTGTCAAAGCGCCTTGGTATTGTAGATGTGCTGATATAGAGCGTGATCTAGGCGTAAACTCGGTTAACGCAGAAATACTAAAAATTGTAACAGCACATAGTGCAAGATTGCTACAGCATTGTAACGAAGAAGTAGTTATGTTAACTTCTAGTGATGGACCACCAAGACGACTCAAACGCCTCAAACCCAGCGATCTTTCAAATTAGCCAATACTCTCATAGTAGTTTTGTGATTTTGTAATTATATTTTTAAGTCCTATTCAAGTTGCTTTTTAGTCCTTTCTTTTATTTGAACTAGTTGCAATGTATAAACAAAATAAAAAAAAAAAAAAATCCCAAAACAATTGTAAAACAATTTTATTTCTCAAAAACGCTGAGAATTTTCACCATGTATTTACTCACACGAACTTATCGTGACAAAGCCCTTTTATTCGAGGACTGAATGGCGATTTGCCAAGGCTCCTTGGCATGAGAGAACCCGTAGACCTCCCTCAAACTCTTCACTTATGTCTTAAGTTAGAAAACCAGAAATTTCGTTCGCATTACCCGATCAATAATAATTCCCACGTTAGAAAAGCTCAGGACTTTCGCCCACCTCTTCCGCCGAAAAAGGCCAACAACGAATTCTACCCACAATTGGCTTACATTTCTAAGCCATATTTATCTAAACCGAACTACGTGCCTCAGCAACGGCAACAACCAAATTTTAACTTTAGCAATTCTCCAAACTTTCGGCCAACATATCAACATCCCGCTAGGCCACAACCCCCACGTCCTTTCGGACTTCCGTGTCCAGAGGCAATGGATGTAGACCATTCCCTACATATAAAAGCGGTTAACTATATGAATAGAAATGCACCCAATAACCAAGCGTGGAAACGACCGTAAAATTGCCCCCCACAAGTGCCTTTCAAACAACAAAGGAACTTCCATATAGAAACCGGTAGAGAAGATCTATATGACCAACAAGCCACATATGACCACCATGACGAACAAATCTTGACATCGACAAAGGAAGATTACGAAGCAATGTTAAACAACGAACAAATCGAACAACTAGTTCAAGAGAGCAGCCAACCCGACTACATAGATATTAATTTTATAGGATGAAAAGTTCTTCGTTGCCTTATATAGAATTTAGAACGAAGAACGGAAATTTTTTAAAAATACTTATAGATACAGGAAGAAGCAAAAATTACATACAACCACAACTTGTAGCAGAACCAATTCCTAATGAAGAAGCTTTTTTTGCAAATTCCATAGCAGGAAAGATTCAAATTACCCATCATACAATAATTAATCTAGCTCAAATAGATAACTCGAATTTGAAATCTTTTATCCTACCAGGACTGAAATCCTTTGACGGTATTGTCGGAAACGATAGCCTCAAACGCCTCAATGCAACTATAAACATTCGCGATGACATAATTAAATTCGGTAACGGTAAAGAAATAAGAATAAAACAGAAGCTTTCTCCTACAGTAAACAGTATTGACGTAAGGACAGAACATATGACACCTTCTCAGAAATTCCTCATTCAAAAACTTGCAAACAAATATTCTCAGTTATTTTCCGATCCAAATGAAAAACTAACCTACACTGCTACCGTAGTAGGCGAAATCAGGACTTCTTCAGGTACACCCGTTTACACCAGATATTATCCATACCCTATTGGCTTGAGAGAATTCGTCACCAAGGAAATCCAAACCTTACTCAAAGATGGCATAATAAGACCATCACGTTCTCCATACAACTCGCCAGTTTGGGTTGTTCCAAAAAAATTTGACGCCTCCGGCGAAAAGAAATTTAGACTCGTAATTCATTACAGAAAATTAAATAATGTTTCTATTTCCGACAAATACCCCTTACCAGAAATAAATGAAATTATTGCGCAATTACGAAATAATAAATATTTTTCTGTATTGGATTTAAAAAGTGGATTCCATCAAATTCCTTTAAAAGAATCTGACATTGAAAAACCAGCCTTTTCTGTCAATAATGGCAAATATGAGTTTACACGACTCCCATTCGGGCTGAAAAACGCTCCTTCTATATTTCAAAGAGCCTTAGATGATATTCTAAGAGACTATATAGGTAAAATCTGCTATGTCTACATTGATGACATAATAGTTTTCGGCGAAGAAATACTGAACAAATATTTCGCACTCTCAAAGAAGCAAATATGTAAGTTCAACTGGACAAGTACGAATTCTTCCGAAATGAAGTCGAGTTCCTAGGCTTTATTATTTAAAAAAGTGGTGTGAAAACCAATCCTTCAAAAGTTGAAGCTATACAAAATTTCCCATGTCCGAAAACTTTGAAAGACTTAAGATCTTTCCTTGGGCTTTCCAGCTACCACCGCCGCTTCATAAGGGATTATGCTAAATTAGCAAAGCCCCTTACTTCGCTCTTAAGAGGGGAGGATGGACGCATTTCAAAAAATGCATCCTGTAAAAAGCAGATAACTCTCAATAGCGCAGCACTAGAAGCCCTCAATAAAATAAAATAAAATCCTCACTCGTTTCAAAGGAAGTAGTTCTAGCATATCCTGACCTTAATAAAGATTTTCACCTCACCACTGATGTATCTAATTATGCTCTCGGAGCAGTCTTAGAACAATCAGGCAAACCCATAGCATTCATATCCCGTTCACTAAGTAAAGCCGAAGAAAATTACGCCGCAAATGAAAAAGAAATGCTGGCAATAATATGGGCACTTAATAGTTTCAGAAGTTATTTGTATGGTTCACACAAAGTAATAATTTTCACGGACCATCAACCCCTAACCTATGCATTAAGTAATAAAAATTATAACGGAAAAATGAAAAGATGGAAATGTATCCTCGAAGAGTAAAATTACGAAATGAAACACAAACCAGGAAAGACAAACGTTGTAGCCGACGCACTATCGAGACCTCTACAGACTGACGTTAACGCCCTAACGACTACTGACCATAGCGACGAAAGTTCCGCACATCAGCTCATCCCAGCTACTGAAGCACCCATAAATGCCTTCAAAAATCAACTATTCATCTTAATCGGTGACATAGATAACTATACGTTTGAAATACCATTTCCCTGTTTCCATAGACATACAATTACAAAACGAGAATATTCGACACAGGACATTATAGACATATTTAAACAACACCTTGACCCAGCATTACTTAACGGTTTATACACTACAGAAAGCTTAATGGGAAAAATTCAGGAAATATATCCACTTCACTTTGCAAATATCAAAATTAGATTCACACAAACCCTACTTCAAGACATCGTGTCAGAGACAGAACAGGAAGAAATAATTATTAAAGAACATCAGAGAGCACATAGAAATAGTCGCGAGAACAAAACACAAATATTACAGAAATTTTACTTTCCAAGCATGCATTCTAAAATCTAAAAAACAGTTAAGCAATGTTCCATATGTCGCGAGCATAAATATGATAGACATCCTTCAAAACCACGGTTACAAGAGACTCCCATTCCTCAGTTTCCAGGAGAAATCGTACACATTGATATTTACTCAACAGAAAAAAGGCTAATACTCACGGCCATTGATAAATTTTCAAAATACGCACAGGTTAAAATTATACAGTCCAAAGCAATAGAACATATAAAAAACCCAATAAGAGAATTAATGATCTCATTTGGAATACCAAAACAAGTAATAGTAGGTAACGAAAAATCTCTCAATTCAGCCACAATATTAACTTTACTAAAGGACCAAATGTCTACTAACGTATATACTACACCACCCCATAGTAGCACTAGTAACGGACAAGTAGAAAGATTCCATAGTACACTTTCTGAAGTAATGAGATGTTTAAAAGCAAACAACATAGGAAAACCGTTCGAAGAATTATTATTCAAATCTGTGCAAGAATATAATTCAACGATACATACAACAACCAGAAACAAACCCATCGCCACATTCTTTGGGAATAGAATTTTTACCGACCCGCAACAGTGAGAGCAGCAGAGAAACGAAAATATTATATTACTTAAGGAAAAAAAGGAACAAGATCTTTCTTACCATAACAGCAAAAGATCAGAACCTAAAGAATATTCCCCAGGAGATATAATTTATGCAAAAATAAATAAAAGACTTGGTTCAAAACTAACTCCAAAATATAAAAAAGAAATAGTATCTGAGAATAATAGAACAGTTAATTCACAAATCTCTAATAAAAACTTAACTATCTATTTTAGGAACAATGGATCTATCCAAATTTATAATTATTTTCACGGTGATTACATCTTCACTAGCAGATGTAAAAATTTTGGACTACAGTAAAGCTCAACTCATTACAATAGACAACGGAAATGCAAAAATACAGGACGGAACACTTAGACTAATACACCTCATTGACCTAGACCGCTACGAACATTTCCTGACAGAAACTTATAATGAAATAACCACTCAAGTCCCTAAAGATAACTTCCTTTATCCTATCCTCAAACATGAAACTACCCAAACTTTTCAAATCCTCAACACCCTTAAACCGGTAGAAAACAAAAAGAAGAGGAAATCAATTAACATATTAGGAACGGCATGGAAATACATCGCCGGATCTCCTGATCATAATGATCTTAATATTATAAATGACAATTTGAATAATCTGAAACAAAATAATAATAATCAAATAATTTTGAAAAACGTATAAATAATATAACAAATATTGTCAATAAAATGTTAAATACCATAAAAAGGATGAAGACACTATAACAGATATTATGATAAATTTACAAAACAGAATAAGATTGATCAAAGAAGAATTAATAAATATAAAATATGCCATCCAATGGGCAAAACAAAATATAATAAACTCAATACTTTTAAGCATTGATGAATGCTTTTCTATTAATAAACTAAAGGAGGAACAAATGTCTTTTAAAACTGCCGAAGAGGCACTGAAATTCTCAAAGATAAATGTACTAAGCAAAGATATGACGATTTTATATATGATAAAAATTCCGTTAACTTTTTATGAAACATTTATAAAAAAAAATTGTAAGACCTGTAAAGAAAGAAAATAATTATGTAATTAAAACGGACTATAAATTGTATAAGTAGAATAGTAAATAGCTTAAATTCCACATGTACCATAACAAACGGGAATCACGTGCCCACAATCGAAGACACAAAAACTGGAATAATATTGCTGAATAAATTTAATGGAAAACTAGAAGCCGATGGGGAAACTAAAGAAATAAATGGAACACATGTCATAATATTTAACAACTCAACAATCAAAATTAACAATCAAATATTTAGCAATATCGAAGCAAAACCAATTGAAGCCATTCCCGCAGTTTTGCAACCAGCCCCAATAGAAAAAGAACGTATTGAATTGCTATCATTGGGAGCTTTAAAAGAATTACACCTCACCAACATCAAGCGGATAAATTCTCTTAAGAAAGCTACACTATCTATTGGCAGCCTGACATCGGTAGCTTTAACTACCACCATAATAATTTTTATCTTATTACGGAAAAAGAAGATTGAAATAAAATATATAGAAAAGGAGACAATAAGACCTAACATGAGTCAAAAAGTTACCCTTCCAGAAGAAACTCATAATATTCCAAATTATATAAAATTTAACGATCTACCTTTCTATTGATGATCGAGGACGATCATATTTAAGAGGGGAGGAGTTAATACAGCACTTCAGACAATTCCCACCATCGGTCAGCACCTCAGTACGAAACTCGAAACCCAGCAATAGCTGACGTCGCATCAGCAATATTAGCGGCTTCACACGCGCATCCGATTAACTGCTGACTATAGGGAACGTTAAGGTAAAAATTGTATTCAGTCTTAAGACAAAATTTTTATAATAAAGCCGCGGACGCGAGTCCGCTATCCTTTTTTAAAAATCAAAACCACAAACTAATGGTTTAATTTGTATACGAGCGATAATGAGAGAAAAGCAAAAGGTTAATGGCCTTTGGGTTTGCACGATATGTGCGTGTTTATGTGGGGTATCGCTGAAAAAGTGCCGATTTGGTCTTTGAATATAGAATAGATAATTAAATGCTAATATCTATGCGCTTTGGCCACCAATTCTTGATTTTTTTGGTTTTATTTTGTCTGTATATATTTGTTATTTTTTTGTTTTTAATTAATAAAATGTAACGTTTTTTTTTAGTTAAACGGTTGCATTTACCGCACGGAAATTTTTAAATTGTATTCGATGTGTTTTAACATTTCATTTAATTTTGTACCTTATGTACATTATATGTATACACCGGCATAGTCAAATTGTATGCCGTGTGTATGAGTGTATTATTTTGCCGTACGAATAACGCGGGGAAAGAAAATGGCAAAGTGCAGGTATGCACTTTTAGTACAAATGCTAATTTGTGGAATTTAACGCTGTTGTGGATGTATACATATGAGTGTATGTTGATTTATCTCGTTGTCAACTTTGTTAATACATGTAAGATGTATATGTACATACGTTGTGAATACTGTGCATATGTGCTGTAACAACAACAATGTATGGTTGATATTGTTCTTTTTCTTTTAATTTTCGAAATTGCCTTAGCTTACTTTGCGCAATCGTGCTTATACTGTTTTGAGTATAAGGGGTATAGCTGGAAACTGTGGTCAAGTGAATACTTGAACTTTTTTTTTTATAAAGTTTGTGTGTTGGGTTCACAAGTGTAAGCATAACTAGGCCTTTATTTATTTATTATACTATATACCGTTCATACATATATTTGGATGTACATACATATGTAATGTACCAAACTCTTTTCGGTTTCCCGGAAATCAACCGTAAGTTCAAACAGTTTGGTAGCAACCGTGCTATTAAAGTATACAGTTTTTAAAAAGATGAACTGTAACTTTCAATATACATACATATATGCCAATAAATACAAATTTTATAATACTATGTTCGGACCGATATTGAAAACATTTTGAAAACACATTTGTATGTTGTGGAATCTAAGTCGTTCGGACCGACAATGTGTGTTTTCGATGAGTTTTCACTGACAAATATCAATAACGGCATTCTCTTGCTCTTGCAAGATTGCACGATGACACAAAATGCAAAAATCTTATAATGAAATATGCAAGGGCAAGAGAGCACCCATTGCAGAATCTAGTGATACATATATGACGGCACGAAAATAAACGTGGGTTTTGGTCTGACATATTTATAGCCATGGCAAATAATTTTCTGCGTATGTTTGTTGTTGTGCCGTTAACCAAGAGGAAAATTCTGCAGTTTCTGCACCGTGCAAGATTTCGCAAGAGCAAGAGAATTCCCCTAATATGAGAATATCAACCGACAGCTGTTTTTGTATATGGAATGTAAACAAATATCACGTGACAATTTAGGGCCGGCAAAATATGTCTTCCAAAAACATCGATTAAACTAGAGCAGGCACCGATTATAATGAGTGGAATGTAAGTTTTCAAGTAGTTTTCTGCGAAAACTATGTTTTCGTTTGACAGATTTTACATGGACGAAAACACATGTTTTCGTGCGAAACCAGTTTTTCCCACGAAAACATGTTTTCGTTGTCGGTCCGAACATAGTATTATAATTATAGGCAAGAGTGAGACTGGACGATATGACGAGGGCTTATGTGCGAGTTAATTGTTACATTATGTAAAAATGAGTCAAAAGAATATATTTTGAGCTGCACCGAAATGTGTACTCTTTATTTATAATCTTAAGACTGACTTATTACATGGTTTTTACTTCTATTTATACTAACTAGTACGTTTACTTATTACTAGTTGATAGTTTGCTAAGATACAGATTATATTATTTGTTTAGGTTTGTTTACATATATATTACGTGCTTAGATACAATTGCTTTGTTTTAAGATAAGGTTGTTGTGGTATTCAAACTCAAGGTTGTTTTGATACTTGTTTGTTGTAGTGATAGTGCATTTCAATTGTTCCAACTCAAGGTTGTTTTGAGGTTTTTTACTATTATAAGAAATACGTTCCTTAACTTGCGCGTTTGCTAGGTTTTTGCACCATAATTATGTATTTTGCTTTTGATGCAAGCTTTGCTAATGCTATACCCGTTAGATTTTTTAGTATATCAACAGTCATCAAGTCGAAGCCGGGAGCCTTTTTTGTTTAAATCCGGTTATAGTCATATATTTTTACTTTTTTGTTTGTTATTGGTTATTGCTAAACGTTTTAATTAATTTCTTCGAAAACACTTCCGCTTTCTCTTCCTCGCTTTTGGCCCAGGATCCGTTTGCCTTTCTGAGAGGTGTATTCGATAATATTGGTTTCCTAACATTTTTTACAGCTTTCCAAAAGGAATAATCTCTATTTTTATTTGGCGTTAATTTCTCAATATAGTTAAAATGTTGCTAAGTTGAACTGTTTAGTTCTGTTTTATATTCATGGAATCGCGTGATTTGCCATTTCCTACGTAGTTTTCCGTTTTTCTTTATGAGATCTAATATGTCTGATGGATTTAGTGTAAAAGTTTTTGTCTTTATGTCAGCAATCTTTTATTTATACTATTATTATGTTTTATTATTTATTTTTGAAAATTATTGCTTTTTCGAGTTTATTGTTTTCTTTTTTTTAGTTTGTTTTTAAGCTTCGCGCCCGTTTAGAATTAAATTATTTCCGCGCCGGTTTTTTTTTGCTTTGGTTGTTCAGCACAATATTGTATTTATATGTTTCACACGCGATATTTATATGTTTCCCACGCGATTTAAAATTTTTTGTATTAGCTTAATTTTTTTTGTATTTATGTATTTGTCACTGCACTTTTATTTTACTTGCAATAAATTTTTGTATATATGTATGTATTTGTCGCCTCACTTAAATTTTGTACACGAATTTTTGTTGGTTAACCTTACCGCACTTTGTTTTTTTTGAACAATTTTGTATATACATATGTATATTTATGTCACAGAATTTGATTTTCTTTTTTTCAATAGTGCCGTTCTTTGCGGCTCGAAGGACCAATGTTTCATTCACTCCCCGCTTCACTTACCACTTTTGCTAAACTTTATGTATTTTAAAATAAAGCCTCCGGTTTCAATTTCACAAATTCATTTACACTATAAATCCGCTTTATTCTTCACAAATTTATTTTACAATATAAATCCGCCTTATAATGGCCGTAGTTTCACAATATAAAGTTATGTTTGGAAATTATGGATATAGATATAAATGGATATCACTAGCGGTGCGTAGCGGTGGCGAAAGAGCGACGTGTATTCAACAACGGACGAGTCAGTACCACAGTATATACAGTAGATAACCTTTTCGTGGTAGCTTTCTGAGGGGTGAATAGCGGCCATCTTGGATTTTCAGAGGTAGCAACGCAGTGCTGTATATATTGAGGCAGTAAATACTTAGCAAATTTATTCTATTAAATAACAAAAACTATAAATATTGTTGCTTAATATAAAAGGAAATTATTTATTAATGACATATATTTACTAATATTTGATTTATTCTTAGATTTCTCGGTGGTGAGTTTTCTTCTGAATGTATTTGTTTTCAATTGACAGACAGAAAACATAAAACGGTTTGTATTCGTAAGTTTTTGAAATATTATTACCAATAATTTTAATTTGGAAAGAAGATATTTAGGCATTTGAAGCTGAATTTTTAATACATCGTTCTAATTCTCATCCGTATACTATTTTTGATAATTTATTTTTGAATATTTAAGCTTTGCATTTTCCACACCACCCCAGAGGTTTGCAATAAAGCGCGTTACAGACTTTTTTAGGTGTTCGGTTTTTCGGTAGGCCTATTTTCACCTTTTCAACTTAAAATAAACATAATTAATAATTTACATAAAAATTGAAATAAAAATATTGCACAAAATAACTTAATAATTAATAAAGATTTCTAAGCTCTCACAATAGATGCATCCAAACTCCTACAACTCTATTAAATAGATTAAAATACAGAAGCTAACACTCAAAAATTTGATGTGCCGAAAATGAGGGCTGGCTGCCTGCCTATTAAAAATTCTTAAAGAAAAATATGTTCTAATTCTTATAAAAAGTATTTTAAAACGTCGGGTTGTGAATTTTCGCAGCAATAAAAAGGCTCTACAATTTTGAATATAAACTTTATTATTAACACTAATATGTATTATTATTAAAAACTTCGACATGTCTTTCATTTCAAACTCAATTTCCAATTGAAGTTTTCCTATAACGGCTAACGAGTTTTCAATTTGTATATGTCAAACGACAAATTACCACCCAGGATTGTATCCAACTGCATGCAAAAATTTGGAAATACTTGAAGCGTGTTTAAAAATTGCACAAAAAAAAAACAACTGATTTAACATTAAACAACAACTAATATCCCAATAAAATTGAACAGATATGCAAAGTAATTCAATATAATCACTTAAATAACGTAAACACTTGCATTATTTAATAACTTTTAAAGTCTCGGTCATCAAAATTTAAAATTTATATGAAGTTTAAATGCTAACACAACACCCTGATTACCATGAAGTTAGCAAAAAAAGTGTAACACAACACCCTAAGATTTTCTAGAGGTGAGTATATGTATGTAAACAAAGAAAAGGTTTATTACTGTATATTAGGGCGATTCAAGTTTCATAGAAAAAAAATCCATGGTGAAAGTATTGTAGCGCTCTTTGATTTTTTGGATCCTTTTGGTGAGAAAATAACTGAAAACAAATTTGAGCTCATTCGGATAAGATTTAGAACTGCCTCAACGACGTCAAATTTTACCACTGGTTATGTTATTCAATTTAGTGATTTGCTATTGCATTTTTTTATCAATATTTGTTTTGAACATATCAATCTTGGTTTTTTTTCGCTTTGGCTTTAAAGAGCGTGTTTCAAAGAGCGAGAAGAAATAGCAATGCAAAGCAAAATGCAAAAATAGCGGTACTTTAACGTAAAAATTGGCGTCGACTGCGGAATAAGTGTATTTTGTCAGTTTTGATTTGCTCTCAAACAGAAGCAGTCTGTACGTTTAAATTGCTGTAAATAATTAATTATTTTGTAATAATTTGTTATAATCTTGTAATAATTTGACTAATAAGTAATAATATGACTTCTACGCGATCTAAAAGTACAATTCATCTGATTGGCAAATCCAAACCTTGCTTTGATGGCAGGCTGTTACCAACGGTTCTTGATACTTTACGAGTTTATTTTTTCCATCATTCAGAACTAAATAAATCTCAAAGAGATAGCGTGAAAATAGTTGTTCAAAGCATTTGTGATATATGGTGTAAAGCAAATATTCCAATTGTTGAGGGGTGGAATATTATAAGAAAAATTACATCAATATTGGATGAATATCGCAATATCTGCCGGAATAAAAATCGCAGAAGTTATGTGCAGATTGCTAAAGAAAATACGTTTATGGAAAACATTAATTTAATCTTTGACATAGCTCATCATGATGCTTTGAATTTAATAAAAATCGAAAAAGATAAGCAATTTTTATTAGACCAAAGGTCAGAACGAAAGTATGTGATGAGTAGAGTAGACGTAAAATATGTGCAAAAAAAGAAATAAAAGCAGCGAAGGTATTGAAAATGATGGACAGAGTTGAAAAAGAAGAAATCAGAAAACGAAAAACATTAGAACCTGCAACGCTTTCAACCTCTCTTAGTGACGAAGAGTCTGATCATGATGATGATAAAGATGATGAGTTTATTAGTCAAAATAAAACATTAATGCCGCGAAATAAAGAAATTAAACAGCGTTAAATAATGTCACGAAATCTTGCGTCCGCATTGGATCGCACGAACACCAGTAACAGGAAAGTTAATTTTGGTTTTTAAGTTGACATGTATTTTAACAATATACTTATTTCTTTAATACAAATTATAGGAAAGCAGCCTATATTCTTTCAGCAGTATAGTGCGGATCATGCTTCTGAAACTGTTTTATCAGTCAGCACCATTCGTAGAATGCGTAGTCAGTTCCGAAGTCAACATGCTTCAAACCTTAAGGGAATATTCTCGCCCAATGGTCCTTTAGTTATACATTTTGATGGAAAATTACTACCTGCAATTTCAAGGGGGCCTTCTAAGGACGATCGAATTGTCATTGTCGTCTCCGGCTTAAACACTGAAAAACTGCTTGGAGTACCCAAAACTTAGAAAAGTACCGGAGAAGAAATTTCACAAGCAGTTTTTGCAGGTATAAAGATGTGGAATATGTGCCATCAAATTGTCGGAATGTCTTTTGATACCACTGCATCAAATATGGGTCGTATGAAAGGAGCATGCGTTCTTTTGGAGCAGAAACTGAAAAAAAATTACTTTGGCTAGCTTGTCGGCACCACATCTTTGAAGTTATTTGCGGAGATGTTTTTAAAGCATTATTTGGTTCAACATCTGGCCCCGGCGTAAAAATATTTAGTTCATTTCGGGAATTTTGGCCAAACATTAATCGAAGCGAATACGAGAAATGTTCTGATAGTCGAATAAGTAATGAATTACTCTCATTTAAAATAGAAGCAATAGCTTTTGCAAGCGATATTTTAAAGAAAAATTCAGGGCAATTGTTAAGAGAAGATTACCGTGAATTATTAGAACTAACGTTGATATTCTTGGGAGAAACTCCTCCACGCGGTATCAGTTTTCATACTCCTGGCGCATTTCAACACGCGCGTTGGATGTCAAAATTGCTCTATGTTCTTAAAATTTGCCTCTTTCGAAGTCAATTCCATCTTGATGAACCCCAGCAAAAGGCTTGTGTTGAGTTCGGTATATTTATTACATTAATATACGTAAAAGCTTGGATACAAAGTCCAAATGCCTGTGACGCACCTTATAATGACTTAAATCTAATAAAATATTTTTCTGAGTATAGAACCATATCAAAAATAATATCAGAGACCGCAACAGCTGCATTAAGTCAACACTTATGGTATTTAAGCGAAGAACTAGCTCCAATTGCCCTTTTCTCAGATTTGGTACCGAAAACAATGAAAAGTTTGATGGTGACTCGAATAAATGAGTTCAAAATGCAAAAGCCTGTTAAAAGATTTGTTAAATATATTGGTACAGAAGATCTGAGTGATAAAACAATAGCCTTTTTCATTGGTCCTGCTTCTCATACTTTATTTGAAATATTGAAATTGGATGTCACTTTTCTAAATGAAGACATAGACTCGTGGAATCAAAGCAAATCTTTTAATGAAGCAAAAAAATATATAATGGCTTTGAAAGAGCAATTGCTCTAGCAACAAATTTTAATCAATCCCTAACGACAAACGAGAGCGAAAAACAGTTTCTATTACAAGTTGTGGAGAGTCACCGTAAAAACTTCCCTAATTGTAATAAAAGCACTTTGTTTCAAAATATTTGAATATGCAAATATGTAACAAAAAATGAAATAATATGAATTATATAATTAAAAATGTATTTACCAATGACTTTCCAGTAAAATAAGACATATGTATGTTCAAATTATATTAATTTTTATTTTTTTTTGATTCAGCATATATTAGTGAATTTTGAATTCGTTGAGGCAGTTCTAAATCTTATCCGAATGAGCTCAATTTTTTTTTCAATTATTTTTTCACCAAAAGGATCCAAAAAATCAAAGAGCACTTCAACATTTCAAAGTTTTAAAATTTTGAACCGCCCTACTGTATATGCTGAGCTCAGTACTGCCGTGTGTATATGCTGACCCTTTTTATGTGGATTGGTGTGGTGTGTGTTTGCGTGTGTGGATCCTGGGCTCTCGCATGTGGGTGATGTTGAGATGGATTGTAGTGATGTCGAGGTGAGTGTGGCGTATTAGTGATAGGTGTAGGTGTGGTGTGGGGCAGGCGACTAAGGCTAATTTAGCCACACCTAAATTCCTGTAATTACTAACCATGAGAAATGTATGTGCAGAACAAAAAAAAACTGAAGTCTAAAAAATCACCTGAGTCTGACTTATTACCAGCGAAATACTAAAACAGCTTCCTCAAAACGTTATAAGTAAAATTGCTGCTATAATGAACGCTACTATTAATCTACAATATGTATGTATGTGATTATGTTCAATAAACCTGGTAAGCCAGCATGACATTACTTCATATGGGCCCATATCTCTCCTGCCAATACTTTCTCAGCTTTTGGAAAAACTGTTTGCTGTGCGTCTTAACAACATTATTGAAGAGAGGAAGCTGATACCGGTGCATCAATTTGGCTCTCGAAAAAATCACTCCCCTTTTGACCAAGTACATAGAATAACTCGAGTCTTTGAAAATGCCTTTGAAGAAAAAAAGTTTGCTCGGCCGTTTCCCTCGACGCTTCTAAAGCCTTTGATAAAGTTTCTCATGGCGGGCTCCTAACAAAATTAAAATGCCTTTACAAAAAAAAATTTTACAATATTTTAAAATCATACCATTCGGACCGTTTTTTTCGAATGTAACATGAAAATATGTTCTCTGATTTAAATGAAATCAAAGCTGGTTTTCCTGGGGGTAGTGTGTTAAGACCCATCCTTTACCTACTCTTTACATGCGATCTACCACACGATGACAATTGTATTACAGCAACATTTGCTGATGAAACTAAGCAAACAAAAAATTAAACGAAAATATTGATTTCACACACAATTATACTAGATATATGCCTCTGTACGTATACTTAAGCGGTGTGCAAATACCACATCACAATACTGCGAATTACCTAGGCATGATCCTGCACACAAAACTTAGATGGAGTGCACATAGAAAGAAAAAATAAGAATTAGAAATAAAATTCTGAAACATGTATTGGCTACTTAGTTGAAAGTCAGCCTTATCCACATATAACAAAATTCTTGACTAAAAGCAGGAGTTCAGACCAGTTTGGACTTATGGGATACAACTTTGGGCCTACTCAAGCCTTAGCACTTTTGTACTAGTCCAGCGATTCCAAAACAAATTTTTAAGATGCGCCGTCAATGTGTGTCGGAATTGACTCAGTTGCGGCATCAATTAACAAATATGCAAAGTCTCATGTGGAAAGACTTTCTGACCATGTGAACACTGAAGCCAGGGCTCTTGTCGCTCAAAGCAAAAGGAATGCCATCATATAACTCATACAACTCTTTATTCAATCGAATGCGATATTCGAAGTTGCCAATGCGCAATGGACCAAGCTCGTAACGTCGACTTATCAGATATTCTCATCGTCTATGCCTTTGCACCATATAGCGTGACGGGGACGATGAGTGACTTGTAGAATTTGGTCTTAGTTCGTACAGAGAGGACTCTACTACTCAGTCCGAAATACCACCTGTTGGCAGTAGTTATACGGCGGATTTCGAGGCTGACATTGTTGTTGCTGTTAATGCTGGTTTCAAGATAGACGAAATTATCAAAGACCTCAAAGTTATGACTGTCAAAAGTGACGTGGGAGCCAAAGACCGTTGGTTTGATCACAGGAGATAGCTACAAGCCCCATTTGCCATGCTGGGCAGCTTTGGAATCGGAGAAGACCCTCTTTTCCAAGATTTAACACATGGTGAATATCTGGATAGTTGCTGATTTTCCAGGTCTAATGCCACACTGATAACGTCCAACAAATTTGTTGACGGTGGGCTTTCACACAATACACTCCTTAGAATAAGCGATGTTGAGGAGTCTATAAGCGACGAAAGTTGCAGACTGTAGGATCTCCCTTTTTGTGGATTGGGCAGAGCACTTTTAAATACCAATCGTCATGCTTTCCTCCAACCATTTTCTATAAAGAAGCTGATGCATGACCCTTATCCGTTTTTCGCCGCTGTATTTGAATAGCGTGGCTGACATTCCATCGTCCATGTACGTAAGGAGCTTGAAATGCCGTTTCACCGTTCTCTTATACCGAGTTGCTTACGAGTGCAGGAGTGCAAGAAAATCGTTCGGCTGTCTTTTATAATTGCAGCTTTTCGACGTCGAAACTTCTTGTGTCTGTTGACGTGCATTTCTTGCTGCACAGAGACGGGTGTGTATCTTGGCTGCAACAAGATAGTGGTCCGAGTCGATGTTAGGACCACGGAGCGTACGCTCGTCTAAAACACTGGAAACGTGTCTTCCGTCTATCACAACATGATCGATCTGGTTGGTGGCTTTTCGAACCAGAGACAGGCACGTAGATTGGTGAATTTTTCGATGCTGGAATCCAGTACTACAGATAAGCATACTTCAGGCCCTGGGGAAGTCAATCAGTCTTAACCCGTTTGAGGATGCTTCATCATGATGGAGGCTGAATTTGCCGACCGCTGTGCAAAAGATACCTTTCTTGTCCACCCTGGCGTTAAAGTCGACAAGCAGGATTTTGACATCATTTCTAATTCTGTTTTCTTGATTTCCAATGCTATAAAAACAAACGAAGTAATTATTTGCAATCACATAAAATTCATTTACTTACCTTCTTGTTGTACTAGCGCGAATGACATGCGTCTTTTCGTTTTCATCGTTTTTTTTATTACTCTTTTTGGGATTTTCTTTTGGCACTATTGAAAATTATGTTTTCTCATTCGCACTCATTCAAATAAATTAAGAAATGAGGTAACTATTTTTTATCACATTTAGGTAAACAAAAAAATAACCTGAACATGTTCGTTGGTGTTAGTGCATAGAGAAAAAATGTGTAAATATATTGAAATATTTGAGAAAAGTGGTTAGCCGTGGCTGGCAGGGTAATGTAACGGGTAATGTTCATGTGAATATGTTGGTTTAACATTCACTATAGTCGAAATCCTTAAACGGGCATTAAAAACAAATATTATTACGAATATTAATGAATAACCAAAGGAACAAAGAATATATAATAGAATATACTGTTAGCAAAGTCGGTCCACGTAGGCAAGTTAGGCAACTGCCTGGGACGCAAGAATTTTAGGGAGACAATTTGGCAAATTTTCTTTAAATATTTTATTTACTATATTTTCTTTAAATAAAATATAAAATAATTTATAAAATGATTTCATTAGTATATCATATATAAGTAAAGTCATAGTTTCATATTTTCGCATTCTAATACAAGGTATAGAAAACAACAGGAGTATTATTGATTTGTTTTAATAGTAGCACCTAGAGGCTGTTGTTGTATGTTGCACGTTGCTAAGCGTTTATTGCGAGTTGTCCGTTGATGTGCAAAAATATCAGATATTTACATATATACACAAACGGAAAAGAGTTTTGGCACTGTGGATGCAAATAATGTACTAGTCATATACTCACCTTAATGTTATTTATCACTGTACTTAATTAAAATAAAAATCGAATATATTTCTGTGGACAAAAGTTTTGGCACAGTTAGAATACTCAGAAATAATTTCATTGATTCTGCTTAAAAAAGAAAAAAAAATAATTAGAATAACAAGTGACCGCATGATGCTGTACTATATAATAGAAACCGCTAACTTTTAAAGTGAAATATAGTCTTGCGTAGCGTGCATTATTACTACAATTCAGTAAAATGGGTAGCAGGTGAGTGGAAACGACAGCAGAGGAGAGAAAAATTATTTTAAATCTACATTCCGCCAACGAAAGCTATGCAGAAATTGATAAAATAATGAAGTTAAGTCGTTTTACCATTCGGAGCATAATCAACCGTTTTAAAGATGTCCGTTGCCTCCAGAGTTGCAAACGTTCGGGTCGTCTGCTCAAATTTAGTTCAAGAGAGGCGGCATACTGACTTCAACAAAGATTTCTGATGACTTCAAGGAAGAATCCGAAAACAATGCGGCGGGTGCTTATTCGTAACCGGTACAAATCCGGAATAGCTCGAAAAAACCTCGTATCAGCAAGGCTAACAAAAAAAGCGTTTAGAATTTGGTCGAATACGGGTATGACAAAAGCAATGTTAATTATACCGTAAAGCATGGTGGTGGCGGAGTCATGGTTTGGGGAATTATAGCGGCGTCAGGCGTTGGGAACTTAGTATTTGTTGATGGAGTAATGGACAAAACTTTATGCGTACATACACATATAAACATATTGAAAGAAAACTTGCAAGCGTAAACAAGCTGAAACTTGGGAATCAGTTCTATTTTCAGCAAGATAATGATCCCAAACATACAGCTTATGATGCTCGTATGTGGATCATTCACCACGTTCTTGCAACTCCTCCTCAATCACCGGATTTAAATTCGATTATTGGATGAACTTGGACGAAGGGTTGAAAATAACAAGTAAAGGCCAATTAAACGAGGTACTGCAGCATGAATTGACTAACATTGGATCTGAGGTGACAAGTAAATTGATTCACTTCACGCCAAATCGTTTAAATGACGTTATTAAAACGAAAGGTTTGAATACCCGTTATTAAACTAGAATTTTTTCCATGTTTTGATATATATTCTAAATGAGCTAAAACTTTTGCCCAATGAAATTAAATATAGTGATAGATAACTAAAGGTGAGTATATGACTAGTACATTATTTGAACCTACCTTTTAAATTTACGGAACTGAAGGAACCAACATCAGCTGTGCCAAAACTTTTGTTCGTCAGTGTATGTCCGTTTTTTCGATCAGAAACGGCAGCAGTATTCTGAAGAAAACATAAAACACAATTCAATGTGCAAAAACTCTGTATATAACTTCAGGACTCTGAGAGTTCTGTATTGACTCTGGTTTTCTTTGTTAAAATTTCTTTCTTATATACATTTTTTTAATTCTAATTTCTTAACTAGTGTGTGCTTTAGTGTACATTATGTAGATATGTATGTTATTTTAATTGCAGACTTCAAATACCAAAGCATTGATATTTTGCAACTGTTTAGATTCACTGTGTGACTTACGTGCAGCTAAAGAACTTGTATACACACTTGGTACTCTGTTATCACCCGTCATTACGGCTGGTATGAATTGGTGAATTACACTAGTGAATTCACTACATAGAGGTAATACAGAGAAGCAGTAGTACATGAGAGAGATTTTGAGAGAAGAGAGTATGATCTACAGCACGCTATTTTTTCAATATGTCCTATAAATAAAATACCAGCGAAAAATAAGAATGGAATGCAAATTTGAGAAAACCTAGACGTTACAGCAAGCACAGTTTGACAAAAGCGATTGTATTCTTATTGCATTTACATACATGTCGGTCATCAAAAGCATGATTCACTGTATTAAAAAAAATTGTAATCTTCGCGACAAATGTTTACCGTTACGCAGGAAGACAGCGTTTTATTTGTAATTTTCAAGTTGTACTTTTTGGAATTATAGTTAGTAAAAGGCATTTGAAGAGCCTTCAATACGGACGATAAAATTAAAGAAAATAAAAAATGTGAAAAATATGAACAATTATACATATATTGATTTATATGTATCAAAATAATTACTAATTAATTATTTTAATATATACATATATTCAATTCCAGCTGGCGATGACTTTGAACCGGCCGAAGAACAATTGCGCACAGCAATTCAACTGAAAAAAAATAGAATCATAAAGCAAAAAGTTGTATTATGTATTATTAAACGATAAATGGTGTGAACTAGGTAAGTAGTGAAATTACTAATGAGAAATAGAAAGTGATAGATGATGGGATAAGAGGTGAAATATGGCAAATGGTAGGTAGTGAGGAAGCTAGTGAAATATAGAAAGTTATAAGTAAGATGTAGGTAGTGAAGTAAGTGCTGAAATAAGTGGTGAATCACAAGTGAATAGTGTGAACTGAGACTGCCAATGACATCGCCATGTTAAATTCATGAGTGAACTTCATTGCCGGTAACCAGTTGGGTAGTCAGTCGTGGTTACTATCTGGTGAATTCACTGATGAGCCGAACTGGAGGGATCTGGTGAAAAATATACGCCATTGACATCACGTACATTTTAAAATTAAATTTAAACTACAAAAAATATACATTTTTTTATTAAATCGCCACAAATTTATCACTGATCATCAGTAATTTATTAAGCGACGGTAATTTTGTTATAACTATTCAAAGTCCCCATTGGCATATACATATGCCGCAATGCCGCAATACCCCTTGCTTTTTATCAAAAACAATAGTAGGTTTGTGTAAAATTTTAAAGCGTAATATGAGATCGCATTTGAAAATAAGACAAGCACAAAAAGATCCACTTATCGGTAACCCTATAGGTCAAAAATATGTATACATTCTTCTTTACTGGTGTAGGCACTGCTTTCGGGGTTATAGCTTCAATAAAAGTTGAGAAACGAAAATTGGTTGGTGAAATTTTTGTTTGAATGAAAAAAGGAAAATTCCTATGTTAAATGTATGGGAACCCAAAACTAAAAAAATTGCGACCCCTTAGAATTAAGCTACAGCGCCTGGCTTGAGGGAGGATTTTTTGTTTGTCAGTCACAAACATTTGAGGGGGTAAGAGTTGCAAAATAATTTTAAAAAAATGTTTGAAGTACCCTAATGTATATACGAAAATATTTTTGAAATTCAACCAGTAATTTCGGTATATCAAAAAGTCACTGTTTTACTAATTTCCTTTGAAGCTCTTACTCACAAGAGAGTCTTTTTTAATCATGTGTACATATGTATATGCGAAACTTTTTTCTGAAATTCTCCCAGTCTAGTTTTCTCTGAGACATTTTTTATTTATTCCACACATCTTTTAAATGTGCTCAGACTCCAAGGAATCCAAAAAAAACTCAGTTGATAAAAGTACAAAACAAGGTGCAATAAGGAAAATCTCGACAATTTTTGGATACGTCTCCACGCTTCTTATGACGCAATAGTAGAATCTGATGAATCAGATCTACCAGAAAGTTTTAAATTCGCGGCTTATGCCAAATACAAAGACTGCTAAGATCAGTTTGAAGATACAAAAACAATGATTTTTAACCAGTTAAAATTAACTAAAGCAATTGCACCTACTCCACATCCGAGATTTCCAACTTTTTGTCGGTTTTATCGACAAAAAACATTCCCAAATAAAACTGGGACCCAATTTTGGTAAATGTATGCAGCTTTACTAGAAAAATCGAGCAATCGCTCTCATCAAGGCAAAAATACCCCAAAAAGATAACTATACCAAAAGCTAGTCCCCTTAATAGAAACTTCCAAAGACGCCAAAACAGTAGCAATTTTAACAATTTTAATGGAAGTGAAAAATTTAAAAAAATTAACATCATTGACTACTGATTAAATAAAAAAATCAACACGCTCTAACTTACACTCCTATTGCGTGGGGCTGATGGAATATAAGTTCCCTTATGTTTGCGTTAGGTACTGAAACAGGATTGTTATTTCTAGTAACTTGAAACCAGAGATTACAACCCATTTTTGTTTGTCATGAACTACAATAATATTTGTGTATGAATGAGCATTCTCCCCCGACATCAAAGCATATCTCACTTACCACACTAGCACATAACATCGGCTTAGACTCACAACACTGAGACGCAACCTTCACCATACTTACCATATCTCTCTTACAATCCACATTCTACACCACTCACGAGAGCACCTCACACCGACATCTACACACAAGTACACCAACCACATTCACACCACACCCATCACACCATCTGCTTCAGCACAAACGGGAAAAAAGGACCGTTGAATAGATCGGCACACTCCGTTTTCAAACTCAGCAGCGATCTGTACGCTTCTGCGCGGAACGACATCAGCGATTTAAAACATTATATATTACCGCCTTTTTTTAAATAAAACCCTTTGGGTACATATCCATTAATATTCACGCGTATGAACACAGAAATTCGTTTTTTTCCTTTTGAAAATTTGTTGTGGTGACCGAGAAGGTGAGTACGTGAAAAATACATGATTCTTCGAGCCATAAAAAACGGCACATTGCAAAATAATAAAAAATTAAGTAAAAAGAAAAAATCAAGGTGAAGTACAGTGGAAAAAAAATTACAAAAAAGAAAATCATATACATATACAAATATATACATATATGTATATATATACCTCAGTGATCGATCTTACTTTCGTAAACTCAAGCCTAGTTCGCAGATCGCAATGGCAAATTAGCGATCAGTACACTTTCAGCGATCACTATGCCATTATATTTGAGGTAAATGCTCCCCAAACACGGCTCCACCTACAGACCCTAACAAGAAGTTCATGGCGACCCAAAACATTTGACCCAGACCTTTTCGAAGAAGCCTTTGGACCCGCTACTCTTCCTGACAACTTGCGGTCGGTTAACCAGGCGACTGCATTGATTATGAGCCGCATTAAGACTGCATGCGACATATCAATGTCAAAGCTTCCACGGCGTAATAATCATCCCCCCGTTTACTGGTGGAACGACTCAATTGCTAAACTGCGGAAAGAATGCCAAAAAGTAAGACGTTTATACCAAAGGTCTCGTGGCACCTGTGATTACAACACTCTACAAGCAAGTTTCAAGGCCAAGAGGAAACTTTTGAAACAGACCATAAAAAAAAGTAAACAGGAATGTTTTCTCAAACTCTGTGACGATGCAGAAAACAATGCCTGGGGTCTCGCATACAAGACCGTAATGGGAAAACTACGCATTCGAGGTCAAATGCCTACTTCCTCAACAACCCTTGACAGAATTGTCTCAGTTCTTTTCCCGACCCGACCCCAACTACCTCGAGAGATCGCGGTGCTGCAACAAAGAGAGTTATTACCAGAAGTAACGAACGAAGAGGTTATAGAGGCATGCGACCGGCTTGACCCAGGTAAAGCCTCAGGACCAGATGGCATCCCTAATATAGCGCTTAAAGCAGCGATCGTTAGGAACATAGACCCTTTTAGAGCACTGTATAATTTATGCATGCAGAATGGCTGTTTCCCAAAAATCTGGAAAAGGCAACACCTAATATTACTGCCTAAACCAAACAAAGCTCTGACAGACCCGTCCCACTACCGACCACTCTGCATGTTGGACTCTGCGGGAAAAATTCTTGAGCGGATCATTTATCAACGCTTAAGTAAGGCCATTGACGACGCCGGCGGCTTATCCCCAAACCAATTTGGATTTAGGAAGGCAAGATCAACAATCGAAGCGGTGACCCTTGTGAAGACACTGGCGGAAAATGCCATTAGTGGGAAAAGATGGAAAGGTGGCACCATCAAATATTGTATGGTTGCAACCCTCGATGTCAAAAACTAACTAAGTTCGCTAAAAAACTTCTCGGTACCGGCATATCTCTACAACCTGATAGTCAGTTACTTCAACGAAAGGACCCTATGCTACAACACAAACCAGGGCTACAAAAAATACAAAATCTCCGGGGAGTGCCACAGGGATCTGTACTTGGGCCCCTCCTCTGGAATATAATGTATGATGGAGTACTACGACTCAAAGTACCGGCAAACGTACATGTAATTGGGTTTGCAGACGACATTGCCGTGGTGGTAATAGCTAAGCATATAGAGGAAATAGTTTCGGTAACCAATACAACAATTTCACAAATTAACAATTGGCTCGAAACTAATGGACTATCTCTGGCAGAGAGCAAAACCGAAGCTGTACTTATTACAGGCAGAAAGGTCCGAGAAGTTGCTACATTCTGTACGAAAGGTGTAAGCATAACCACACAGCCAGCTATAAAATATTTGGGAATCGTTCTCGACGCAAGACTATCGTTTAAAGAACACGTGGCTTATGCAAGTGAAAAAGCTACGAAAATATGCAGAGCTCTAACCCGGCTAATGCTCAATACCCGTGGACCAAAACAAAATAGGAGACGACTACTAGCCGGAGTATTAAAGTCAGTTGCTCTATTTGGTGCCCAAATATGGGAGAAAGCTCTTGAAGTCAAATCATACCGACGCGGCCTATTTTCCACGTACACCATATGCGCATTGAGAGTATGCTCCGCGTTTCGTACGGTATCCGAAGACGCTGCCCTAGTGATCGCGGGCTTACACCCGCTAGAGCTCTTAGCCAAAGAGCTCACATACCGTTCAAATGAGATAGTAACGCTCAGAACCCAAAAAGAGGAAGCCAGAGCAGATACGGTGAAGCGCTGGCAAAAACGATGGGAAGACAGCCGAAATGGCCGCTGGACATTCCGACTAATCCCTAAATTGGAACTATGGCTTAATAGATCGCACGGAGAAGTAGATTTTTACCTCACCCAAGTTCTCACTGGACACGGCTGTTTCAAATCATATTTGAAGCGATTCAATCATGAAGACAACGATGTATGCGACTATTGCGGAGGCGAGATCATCGAGAATGTGGAGCACACAATTTTCCTATGTGCGAAATACGACGAAGAAAGGCAATCTTTGAGAAACGCATTCGGGGTAGACCCAACCCCAGAAAACCTAGTGTCTCAAATGGTAGAATCACTAGATAAGTGGAAAGCCGTGTCCGAAGTGGCAGCAAAAATCATGAAACGACAAAGAGCTGGAGAACAACAACGTAGAAGACTACTCCAAATTCCAACGAACAACTAAGACGCGACACACAAACTATGACTGGAGCAGACAAGAAGGTTTTGGTGACAATCACTGTACTAGGGGGTATAAGACAAACCGAGGTAGGGCCAAGTAAATGCAGCTTGTTACTGAATGCATTGGGACCATCACGTACGTATGAGTAATACTCAACCTTCCTCCCGACGTAATACTTGACGGTGGTACCGGGGGGTTTGGTACAAGACAGCAGGAGGATTATTTCGGATTAAAGTTCCACACTGACATGGGTTCAGGCTTTCGATGCTTCCTCCTCGTAAAAAAAAAAAAAAAAAAAAAAAAAAAAAAAAAAAAAAAAATGTATATATATACCTTAAGGAAAAAAGAACAAACAGAGTAAAAGTTAAAAATGCAGCCAACTAAAGAGGTGCAGTGTATACAAATTGAGAAATAAATTTGTAAAATAAAAAATCTTAGTACATTAAAAGTGAAATAAAGACTTATAGCCTTGACAGACGACAGCGTTAACCCTGATTAACTGCGCACTTAAGCAGATCCAAATTTATAGGTGACAGACAGCAGCGATGCATATTACTAACATTTTTAATTTGATGAAACAAAAATGGATAGAAGACAAGCATTGTGATTGTTAGCCGCACAGATGGTGCAAAACCACAATTTGTTAAACCAAAGAATAAAAACATTACTAGTGAACCTGCTTCAAAAGCTTAAAACGATAAATGAATTGACAAAAGTGATACTGGAAACTAGTACCAAAGTGGCGTCTTCGGAAATAAAGGAAAGAAGCGCCTGAAATTTGTAAGTTTAATATATTATATATTGTATATTAATATTTTATACATATGTCATTAATAAAAGGACCGCAATGGCAGTTTTTGGGAGTACGATGTCAAAAAGATAGATGACATCCGATTTAAAGAAAACTTTCGTCTAAACAAAGAAGCTTTTCACAAAATATGTGAAAAGGTTAAGGAAATCGGAAAGTCCAACAGCAACACGCGACTTTGCATTCCACTTCAGAAAAGAGTGGCTATTGCGTTGTATGCGTTAGGTTCTTCAGCGGAATACAGAACTGTAGCAAGTTTATTTGGCGTAGGACGCACCACAGTTGGGGAAATAGTTGTGGATTTTTGCAAAGCTGTGTGCACAAATTTATCGGATTGCATCAATTCCTATCCCCCAAGCACAGAAGAAGTAGAGCGAAATGTACAAGGTTTTGCACACCTTGGTTTTCCGCAATGTTTTGGAGCAATAGATGGCTGCCACATTGAGGTTCAGCCGAAAAAGGAAGATGCGATCGATTATTACAATTATAAGGGGTGGTATTCGGTTGTTCTGCTGGCAAGTTGCGACTATAGGTAAATTTAATATATAGTACTTATTGGAAATATTTTTATAAATTCTTTCACTATTTTATAGATCAAAATTTACATATATACACGTTGGGTAAACTGGAAGAAATAACGATTCGTAAATTGCTCAGAGCATCAAAATGATTGGAGATGTTAATGTCGCCGTAATACTTATTGGCGATTCAGCCTTTCGATTGTCGCGTTACATGATGAAGCCTTTTCCATACTCACCAAATCAACCAGTGTTAGAAAAAACATTTAACTATCGTTTATCCAAATGTCGCAGAGTTACAGAGAATTCGGTCAACTAAAAGCTCGATTTAGAAAAATTGGCAGAGGTTTACCGGTAGCTCCAAAAAACGTTAACGTTATTATACATGCATGCTGTATTTTGCACAATTTTCTAAAAATTGAAAATGATGAAATTCCTTCTTCGTGGATCCAAGATGCTGCAGAAATAAGTACAGAAATTCAACCACATCACACTACAAGAGCTGGGGAAAATGATGAAACAGCATCGGCTATTAGAAATGCAATAGCTCTGAGTTTTCGTGAGTACAGATGTATAGAGTAGCAGAAAACAAATATTATTTAAATTTATTTTTTGTTACACTACATAATGTTTTAGGACTAGAAAATAACAAAACATTTCATTAAATAATGGCTTAGGACTAGAAAAAAACAAAACATTTCATTAAATAATGGCTTAGGACTAGAAAAAACGATAAAATTATTTTAAACTTAAAGTTTCTCTGCGATGTTCTCCATAAGGGTTAAAAATCTTTCGGACAAATTATTGTGCTGTCGAACAGTCTGAAGTATTTCCTCTGAAACGTGCTTTGTTTCATCCGCAACCCTTTCTAATATCTCAGTTTGTTTTTTTAAAACCTTTAACAACTCGGCGCTAAAATTGCGTTTTCTTGTTGCAGATGAAGGTGATGGTGACGGCAACGAAGGTGGCAGCGGACATGATGGTGGTGGTGACGGCAACGAAGGTGGCAGCGGACATGATGGCGATAAATAAAATAAATTCGTTTTTTACTTCGGAATACGAGTAGGTCTCTATGTACAAAGCCGAATTAACGGCAGTCCACCCTATTATGCGATTCACAGCATTATAATGCCTCCAAGGCGAGGGACTACCACCAGAAGGGCCAATTTTGGTTTTCTCTTCTCTGAAAGTAGAGTTATTAATGTGTTAAAAGAAGATATGTAATTATTGAAAAATCGTATTTCTTGGTCATGTTTTCACTTTGCAGTGAATTTCCTCGGTGGTATATTTTTGTGCCATTTCCTGCGAAATCTCATTGTATATATGAGCATTTCGCTTTGCACGCCGGAGGTCGTGGGAACGTGCCTCTAATTTTTCCAGCAGCTCCAACTCATCATTTAAAGTCCACCCTGAACGCTTTTTTCTGCCAGCCATCTGAAATTAAAACAAATATAGTAATTTTCGTTTAGAAGGCAATGCAAAATACTAAAATTACTTACTTTTTATCTTTAATCGTCGCTTTTCAAAATAACATTTACATTTAAACGTAAAATGGCTGTCACTGTTCTTATTTTTCATTCACAATAGTATACAGCTGTCAATTATTAACAATGTTGCCAACGAAAATCTCACAAGCTCCCTAAAATTTTGAGAGTTATGTTTGGATTCAGCAACGGAGTTAGCTGCGGTAACTCCTGAATTAATCCCGAAAAATGCAATTAATCTGGTTTAACGGTGCCGTCTGTCAATGCTATTACTTACAGTCCAGTGAAGTACATTAAAATAAAAAAACCAAAAAGTAAAGACAGTGAAAATTTAATACAAAAACACTACTAACAAAATAAAACGGAAGCGAAACTCAATAAATATGAAACAACTTAAATTAAATGTACATATATACGAGTATACTTATATAAATGAATCCCTTTTTTCCTTTGGTCACGGCATCACGTGAATGGCTGGACCGATTTCACTAATTATTTTTTTGTTGTATTTGTTATTATTCGGAGAAGGTTCTTATGTACGAAAAACTTAAGAAAGTTGAGCAGAAAACTAGAACATTTCACTTCTATATAAATAAAAATGAATACCAAAAATATATGTACGCGCATAACTCAATAACGCCTGGACCAATTTGGCCAATTCTTTTTCTTAAATGTTTGTTGAAGTTCAAGGATGGTTTTTACGGCGAGAAAAATTCGAATAGTTTCCGGAAAACCCCTAAAAACAGCCCTTTTCTTTTCCCCATACAAACGTTACAATAAATATGAATGTTTGTTTGTTAGTTTGTTAGTAACACTAAGAGAACGGTTGAACCAATCTTAATGAAATTTTTAAAGGTTGTTTGTTGTGGATCAGGAAAGGTTTAGAAACAAAATACCTTATACTTTTCATGAGGAGAAGTCGGAAAATTGGACAATTCCAAAAAGTAACATTTTCCATACACAACGTATGGCAGCCCAAAGAAAGGCAAGAAGTACTCCCAAAATGCGATGACATACGTGTGGAATTATGGATCGCGGTCAATCAGCTAGCGATCGTAACGATATCACAGCACGACTTTTTTAACAATAGCTGCGATGTTTGATGGTCTTTATCTTGAAGCAACCTATGGTATATATGATACTGTTAGATGCTGAATGTGTTCTGTTGAGTAGCAAAAAAGAGGTTTGCCGCACGCACACATTCTTCTTTGGATGCGGATGGTGATTACACCAGATCAAATTGATGAAATCATTTCAGCGGAAATTCCTGATTCAGAGATAGATCCAGAATTATACGAAGTGGTTAAAACCAATATGATTCATGGACCTTGCGAACCTTACAATCCCACTTTGGTTTGTATGTTTGACAATGAATGCACGAAACACTACTCATGTGCTTTTCTTTCGGAAACGGGAATGGGAAATGATGGATATTCACTGTATCGGCGTCACTCACCAGACGACAATGGCAGAACATTTAGCATTTAGAGGCGTGAATATCGACGTTAACAACACATCGAAGTTGACAACACATGGGTCGTACCATATTCGCCCCTTTTGTTTAATTCACATTCAAAACTCATGTCAATGTTGAATATCGATCGAATCGATCAAATACGTTTGCAAGTACGTCACCAAAGAAAGCAACATAGCGGTTATTGGCCTTGAACGATATGAGATCAGCAGTATCAAATGGGTCGATATGTGAACTGCAATAAAGCGCTTTGTAGGATATTTACCTTTGCAATTCATGAAAGTTTTCCGACTGTTTTGCGTCTCGCGGTTCAACTTCATTTAAGTCATCGCGTATTGTGAATGGTACAGTGTGTGCAACATTTTGAGAAGCATCCCAGCAGTAGCATTTGCTGGAACATGATAATCACTGGAAACAGACGAAGGACAATGCGATAGTACTTCGCATGCCACTGAAGTTCGCATACTTATCGCGAAGATCATTTCGACATATCCGCCTTTAAATTCGCGTTAATTATGGGATACGAAAAAATGACATTGCCGATGACATTTTACATTGTATTCGCTAAGAATTGGAAATGGGCAAATTTCGGTTGATACTTCCAGTGGTTTGATATCAATTTCACCTCCCTTTTGTCAATTCACTTCAACGGAAGATGAACTCATCACGAATGTTTATCCGAACATTGGCCAAATTATCGTAACTGCGATAGCTTGAGTGCACGAGCAATTTTAGCTGCCAAAATTACCGATGTTAGTGATTTAAACTGGGATTCAAAGTCAAGTTCCGGGATGGGGGAAATGGTAGGGCTGACAAAGTATTTTGAGAGTCACTTGGTATATGTAATACGATAATGTTTACCTTTGCAGATTCAAAGGCAAATATATCATCGAACTGGTTCCTTATTACCGGTGCCGGATAGTGACTATAATTTTTTTCAAATTTATTTCATCGGCTATTCAGCAAGAAAAGTCGATCAGCGTTGTGCACCAAACAATTCTGTGAAAAGATCAGTTGTGGAACAGCTCCAATTATTGTTCCATCAACACAACGCATTGATTGCATTATTCAAGACCGCATTAGATCACATGCCATCTGATAACCACAAAATTGTTATCAAAGCCGATAAGACGCCTGCAGGACAACACATACGACGTTTTAATGCCCCAACAATCGCTGAAGTCGCTATTGTCATTGTAGGTGAAAATGTAGAAAACCCAGGTATTGTTTTACACCGGCGTAACAATCAACTGCAGCGTGTGTCCGAAACACATCGATCATATAATGCTTTACAATATCCTATCTTATTTTGGCAAGGTGAAGATGGGTATCATTTTTTAATAAAGATGATAATTCCAGTTACAGGTTAATAGACATTTTATGTTTTTAATGTTTACCCCAGCCTTAAGTAATTTGAACACAAAAAAATGATTTTTATGTTCTGAAACTAACAAAAAAGTTAGTTCAATGAATTATTATTCATACAGACTGATGGTTCGAGAAAATGAGGTCAATCACATTTTAAAATGTCGGCGTTTCTTTCACCAATATGCTGTCGATATGTACATACAAATGTAAAAGTAGAAACTGAGTGATTAACGTTTATCAGGTTGAGCCAGGCAAAACTCCGTTCTGAGGAATACCTACATCTTCGGGATGCCATCAATGCTGATGGAAATGCCGAGAATGTAAGCAGAACAACTATTCTCCCATCAACATATGTACGTCAGAAGTCCACGACATATGCATGAAAATGCTCAGGCTGCTATGTCATATGTACGTCATTATGGGTCACCAGATTTGTTTATAACATTCACATGCAATATACGGTGGACAGAAATTCGGCAAGAATTATTTAGTGGCCAATCACCCATTGATAGACTCTACATCACAGCAAGGGTATTCAAAAATGTAAAAATAATGATGAGGATCCATTTTTACATGAGATTGTTACAAAAAATATGATCCATGGTCCCTGTGGAATATTAAATCCCATATCTCCATGTATGGTTAACGGAAAATGTTCAAAGCTTTCCAAGACAGTTGGTATCAGAAACTATTAGTGGAAATGATGGTTATCCACTTTACCGGCGGCGAAGCACTGTTAACAATGGGAGGTCAACAACAGTCAAAGTGAATCCGCAGGATATTGAAGTTGACAATCGTTGGGTTGTTCTATCTTCGCCTTTACTCTCCAAGACATTTAAAGCAGACATAAATGTAGAATTTTGCCATTCCGTAAAATCTATTAAATATATCTGCAAGTATGTAAATAAAGGTGTTCGGAGTTGCTGCTAAAAATGTGTTCGGAGTTGCTGCTAAAAATTCCAACGATGAGATGACTCATTTCAAATGGGCCGCTATGTTAGTAGCAATGAGGCGATGTGGCGTATTTTTTCGTTTCCTATACATGAAAGACACCCCACTGTTGTTCAGTTGGCCGTACATCTGAAAAATGGTCAAAGGGTGTACTTTACAACGGAGAATGTATTGCAACGAGTTGACAGGCCACCATCAACAACATTGATCAGCTTCTTTGAAATGTGCCAGAACACTGTTGTATTCTGAAATGCCTAAATATTATACCTGGAATCAATCGTCAAAAAAATTTCATCGGCGCAAACAAGGATAGCCAGTTCCAGGTTACCCACATGATGCATTGAGACGTATTTAAACAGTCCATCCCAGCCAAGACGAGCACTTCATTGGCGCTTACTATTAGTCAATGTTCGTGGCCCAACATCATTCCAACATCTGCAAACTGTTAATGAAACCCAAAATGGTATTGCACTTGCACTTGCTTCGTCAGGTATTGCAGGGCACTCAAGTTGCCCTTGAACATGCAAATAAATGACACTCCAACCTGCAACCTTTCGAGAAATTCATCAATGGCCAAAGTGTTGCAGCAATGCAGATTAATAGTTTGGGATGAGTGCACAATGGCACACCAAAAATTTTTAGAAGCATTTGACAGCACTTTGCAAGATTTGCGAAAGAACCAAAACCGGTTTGGTAGTGCAGTGTTATTATTGGCAGGTGATTTTCGACAAACATTACCAGTAATACCACGATCAACGCCAGCAGACGAACTTAATGCATGCTTGAAGTCATCCATTTTAGGGAAATATGTTAAAACACTCAGATTAAGTATGAACATGCGAGTCGAACTGCAGAATGACCAATCTGGGGAATCTTTTTCAAAGCAATTGCTCGATTTTGGTAATGGAGAAATACCTGTTGACTCATCGTCTGGATACATTACGTTCCCTACCAATTTCTGTCACTTTATGAAATCTAAGACAGAACTGATTGAAAAGGTTTACCTAAATATTGCACAAAATTATAAAGATAATGTTTGGATGAGCGATCGAGTTATATTGGCTGCAAAAAACATTGATGTCAATAAAACGAATTTTCAAATTCAAAATAAGATAACTGGTAAATTGATTACATACAAATCGATTGATTCAGTCACTAACCGAGATGACATTGTTAACTATCCAACAGAATTCTTAAATTCGCTGGAGTTACCCGGATTACCACCTCATAATCTGCAATTAAAAATCGGATCGGTAATAATCATGTTGCGGAATATAAACCAGGCTCGTCTTTGCAATGGCACCCGACTTGCGGTGAAGAGATTAATGAATAACGTGATAGAAGCCACAATTTTGAAAGGGAAGTACAAAGGCGAAGACGTTTTAATTCCACGGATTCCTCTAACTCCGAACGACTTGACGTTAAACGGTTACAATTTCCAGTGCGGCTAGCATTTTCAATGTCGATAAATAAATCACAAGGGCAGTCGCTAAGTGTTTGTGGCATTAATCTTAAAAATTCATGTTTTTCACATGACCAGTTATATGTCGCCTGTTTTCTTATAAACCAATCAGAAGAAGACAGAGCATTGTCTGTCGGGTCAGCTATACTTAATAAAGAAATTAACTTCATTCAGATAAAATGGTAACATACTTATATTTCTTGATTATAGGGCGGTACGACGTTCACCGTTAGTAAAAAATAAAATAAAAGTAAAAATAAAAAACCACAATAAACTAGAACACAACAAATTGGAACGCCGGCATAGGAAAGAATTACCACCAAGAGAAACAAGCAAAGGAAACACACAGTTTTTTTTTTATCAATTTAACTTCCAAAATCCCTGAGGGAAATCAGAAATACATATACACCAATATTGCGTATTTTCAATATCAGTTTCACGCATTATTCGAAATGCGAATTATATTTACATATGTATTGATGTACATATATTTCTCAATACTGGTATACCTATAGACGTCCACACGTGTGTCAAATGATATTGACATCGTTTCAGTTCCCGCTGATACAAGGGCATATGTGTAATTCCGTAAGAAATATTAAAAAAAAGCAAGTAAATACAAACGCGGCTTTCAATTATTTTTCGGAAAATAACAACTCTTCTTTACTTAAAAGAGTTTCCGGCTACTGCATTTCTCAATTAGAATAAAAGAAAATAAATAATAAATCTATTGACAATTTTTGGACACGCCTGCAAGCTGCATACAACGCAATAATAGAAACGGGTGATTCAGATCTACCTGAAAATTTTTAATCCTCGGCTTACGCCAAATAAGAAAACTGCTTAGACCAGTATGAAAACACAAAAGCAATAATATCAGATCAATTAAGGCTTATGAAAATCAATCGCACTTACTCTCCATACGAGACATTCATCTCAAAGTGTCAGCATGCGATACGGAAATATTTCATGGAGGTTATGAAGAATGGTCGTATTTCCGGGACATGTTGGGACTGAAGGTCAAGCAGGCGTAATAAAGCAGTTCGCATTAAATTACGATAATGTCAATTTAGCTTGGAAAGCTCTAAGGTCAAGATATAAAATGAGAGAATATTGATCGAGAAGTAAGTAACGATACCTTGCCTAAAATTCAAAAAGAAACAAGTGAAGAATTCATAAAAATAGAATGCACTGTTTCAAATTATTTGTCGGTTCTATCAACACAAAATACTCCCACAGACAATTGGGATCCTATTCTGGTAAACATACTATATGTACCGCCACATTACCAAATCGCTCTCATCAAGAAGAAAATGCCAACGTGGCAGCAAATGAAAGATTTTCTAACTACCCAATATGAAATTGCGGAAAGGGTAGACAAAAAAATAGTCAGAACTAAAATCATTCAATGCGATCTAAATCGAAGCTTTAAATAATCACTTTTCCATCCATATCTTCCAAGTTGGAAGCAACAATAATTTAAATAGACGGTTTTTCAAAACTCAATCGTTCACATCATTCGATCAGGAAGTCATAAGCTAAGAACTTGTGAGAAGTTTAAAAAATTTAATAATAATGGAAGGTACAAATTTGTCAAATCAAAAAGACTCTGTATAAACTGCTAGTCCCATGCACACAATCTTAATAATTGTGGAAGCAAATTCAATTGCACATAAGCGCATTCAAGCAGAAGCTATAGTTTTACTGCAACTTACCAACATGATTCCAAGCTATCATATGGATAACAGGCATTGGCAAATGGTTTCACACCTAAAGCTAGTAGGTTCCAACTGCAACACCCCAGCTCAAATAGATCTTCTCTTAGGCAGCGATCTCATATCGCAAATTATACTAGAAGGTGTTCAAAAAATTTCAAAAACTCTTCTATCTCAAAATATTATATTCGTTTGGATACTAAGTGGACTAGTTACGGAACCAGTTGCCACAATGACAACTCAAGTTGAGGAAATCTCAAACGAGTACCTCAATTCACAATCGAGAAAATTTTGGGAGTTTGAAGATATGAATGGAAAAATGATTATCTAAAGAGCCTCCACAGAAGGTAGCGATGGAAAACACCAGAAAATGCGCCTAAGCTTAGAGATTCTGTCTTAATCAATGACGATTGTCTCGCCCTCTACCGAATGGCGGTTTGGCCGCATAGAGAAGCTCTACTACGACTCCTACGGTCATATTCGCGTAGTCGATTTCCGTACACAAACGGAGACGCTAGCCGCCAATAAAATCGAAACGTAAACCGTAAATAATGAGCCGTAACTAATAAACAAAGAAAAAAAACGTAAAATAACCCACTAGCAATAAATGCGAACAAAAAACAAAAACAAAAAAAGTCGATCCAGATGACGGCTCACTGCACCAGCACCCATATGAATATATGTATATGTATATGATAATTAAAACAAAATTTTTTAACAGATAAATACGGATGCCGACATGCTAACCGCAGCTACGCCCAGCGTACGCATGCATTTAAATGAGCATCGTTCCCCGACATCAACACACATACCACACTAGCACACAAATTCGGCTTAGACTCACAACACTGAGACGCAACCTTCACCACACTTACCATACTTACAATCCACATTCTACACTACTCATGATAGCACCACACACCGACACCTACACACAAGTACACCAACCACAATCAAACCACACACATCACACCATCTGCTTCAACACAAACGAAAAAAAGGACCGATAACGGCGGAGAAGTACTGCTAAGAAGCGTTTTTTTTTGTTACCGGAGGGGGAATCTTCGAAAGATACCGTCCTGTTTCAGACGGCATGCACGATTCATCCTACACGCGCATGTGCCGCCATTGTCACCAAGTGCGGAACCTGCTGGGTAGGACGCCTACTAAACCATAACTCCGTCTTTTCTAGGTATTTATTTTTCTTTGCGGGACCGCCGCTAGGCATTTCTTCACAAAGATAAGCTTTAGCCGGTTGGCTATCGATCTATAAATTTTCAACTCCATGCTGATCACCTGTTTATCGCTCTTTCCCTGCCATTCCTTCCGTCTAAGCTCTATTAGGGCTGTCGCGCTCCATTCTTTAACAAAGTTCCACACCTGCTGGGAACTTAGCATGTGTGGTACAATGTTTTCAGGGGTTAGTCGCTCTGAAAGAAGTTTCTCTAGTTCCTCTCTTTCATCTTTATAATGGGGGCACAGAAAGAAAATGTGCCCGCGTTTTCATTCCCTTTTCCATAAAAAGAGCAGTCAAACCCATCGTCATGTCCATATTTGTGTAAATACTCCCTGAAGCAACCGTGCCCAGTCAGGAACTGCGTCAAGTAATAGTCAGTTTCTCCGTGTTTTCTCTCTACTCACATTTGCACGTTTCTGATCAATGTGTGTGTCCATCTACCTTTTGTTGTTTCGTCCCATCGTTTTTGCCGCTCATTAAGGCTGGCTTGTCTTTTTTGCTGTTTTTCTTGATTATTTAGTCGTCTGCCCGCGTTTTTCGCTTTGTCATATCTTGAGGCATGATACCTGAAATAATTCCAGCCGCTTCGTGTGACACAGTCCAGAATGCGCACGCTACCCTGATTGCACTTAACCGAACTACTACTTTTGCCGCATTCGCATATGTTTTGTGCAGCAATGCTGGTCCTCATATGGGTGCGGCGTACATTAGTACTGACTTTCTAACTTTTGCCAGAAGAGCGCGTTTATTCTGACTAGGTCCATCTATGTTGGCCATGATTCTACTTAATGCAGCCGTCACCTTTGCTGATTTCTCACAGGCTTTCGCGATGTGGGGCCTCGCGTCAATAATTACACCCAGGTATTTCAACGACTTTTGCGTTGGGATATTGTATCCATCAATGTTGAGCGTAGTCGACTCAGAGTTGAAGGCATTTTTTACGTCGAACGTCACTACCGCGCAGTATTCTTTGGAGCCATATATCCACCTGGTTCCTTCAATAGCCTTGCTTGCGACCTCTGTTAACTTTTTTATGGCGGCTCTCTTTCTAGATGTTGCTCTAGCCGCACACAGATTATACGCTCCAGTATTTTCCCCATTGTGTCCAGCATACATAGTGGTCGGTAGGAGCCTGGCTCCCCTGCTGGCTTATTTGGCTTTTGTATAAGCACTCCCTCTCGTAAGCATCGCGTATAAACTGCCGTAAACGGGGTGGGTTTATATTTAATAGCCAGTTTTAGGGCCTTATTAGGGATGCCATCTAGGCCTGATGCTTTAGTATTTGCGAATCACTCTGCTGCTTCTATGATTTCTTGGTCAGTGACTAACGGTGCGTTTGTAGCTCCAAATTCTTTTATTTGCTGCCTTTGAAGCAATTGCGCCGGAAAAAAGTTTGGACAACCGTCTTTAATAAACTCTTCTTTATTGCTATCTTAAGTTCATTTAGCTTTCGTTTAAAGCGCTCGGTTATCATTGTGAAATTTGCCGTTTGTCGTCGCTTTTGACACTGGCGCCTCGCTTTGTGGTAGTCACTTCTTAGAGCTCCAATAGCCTCATTCCAATAGTATGCGGGTTTTCTGTACATGTGCGTGGTTTTTTCCTACACATAGCGGTATCGCATGCTTTTCTCACATGTCTTCTTTTCTATGTCTTTAGCGTAGTTTGGATTGTCAAGTAGCATTAATTTGTATATATCCTCATCAAGAGTTTCAACTTTCCAGAGTCTGTTTTGAACTTTTTTGAGAGACTTAGGCATTTTGTGCGTTTTGTCAATTTCAAGAAGAATTGCCAAGTGGTCACTGTGTGTACACAAGTCGCTCACTTGCCATGTACACGACCGTACTAGGGAGCTACTAGCAAACGTAATATCATTACAGAACCGCGGCCGTGCGAAAGTAATTTTGTAACCAGTATTCAGCAAGACGGTGTTCAGTACCGAAAAAGCATTCAAGGAGTTTTTCCTCGTCTATTTGTGTACGTGCGACCCCACTCCACTGCCCACGCATTGAAGTCACCTCCCACTACGTTCACTGTGATGTTCGACACTTCACGTACAAGGTTATCGATGATTATTTCATATTCACCTTGTGCTATGCTTGCCGGGAATGTAACAGCTATAGAAGTTTATTTCGCGGATTTTTGCGGAGGTCCACCTTGCTGCGCTAATGTTTTTGTATTGTTCGCAGACTATTGCCACGCCGCACGATTTTCTGCTCAAACACTGTATGCGTAAGCAGGTCTTGTGCTGCTTCGCAGTGGTTGAGGTTGAGCTGTAGAACTCTCATATTTTGGCTCTTTTGCACGCTTCTAGCTAGAGTCGACATTTCTTGCTACCTATCTGATGGTCAGAGTTCTCCTTTCCTTGTTTTTTACATGCACTGCAAGACGGCTCCTTGTTGCATGTCTTTGCAAAGTTCCCCACATTTGAGGCAGCGCTGACTACTATCGTTTGAGTTTTTGCAGGTTCTCGCCAGGTGGCCATATTCCAAGCAACATAAGCATTTTTTTTTGGTTCGGCTTCTCCTTAATTCTACACACTACCTATCCTATTTTAATTTTCTTGGCTTGAAAAAGTAGCGTAGCCTGTAAGGCGGGGAGGCTTAGCGTAGCTGTTTGGGTGCCTGTGTATGACGCCCTAATGCCTCTGATTGAACCTTTATCAAAACCCCCCGATTTTTTATTTGCGTGCAAATAGCATTGGCAATGTCTTCCTCTTCGGTTATTTCATCCAGATCCCGGTTTTCCACTGTTGTTTCACTCGTTAGGGCTTTAATTTTGGCTTTATCTCCCAGCACTTTGCCTATTTCGCTGGTTTAGTCAGCAGTGTTTTCCATTTACGCGCTCTTAAGTTCCATTAAAATTTTACTTTTGGCCGTCTTTCTAATCTGGCTTACACTTTCCCCCAGTTTCTGCAGGGCATCTTCTTTTTTAACAGCCCTTAAAGTACCACTGTATGTCATGTTACCGGTACACGCAATCACTATCGCATCAGGCCTAGGTCGGTGTTTATATGCTGCCTTCTTTTTCTTTCTGATTTCCGTCCAGTCATCTTGTTTTCCGGTATCTGTCCTTTGTTGATTGAGATTACCGTATCTACTTTTTCCTCGTTATATTTAACCTTCGTTGGTTCCTCTCCATGGGTGTTTTATTCTTTTTTGGAGGAGTCTGCCTTTTCGCCTGTTTTTCTTCGCGAGGTCTTTTAGGCGTTGTTTCCGTTGTTGCGGGCATATTTAGGATACTCCGTCTTGCTTCCTTGATCTTTCGGTACTCCTCTAAGACTTTTCCGCACATCTTCGTTATCTTGCCAACGAGGTCCCTAAGATTATTGTTGATTGTTCGCTGTGGTGGACGCATTATCTCTATCAACTTCTTAATTTCTTCACCAAGCTCATTCATGTGGTCGCCGCGAGGGTTTACCTTTCGCTTGCGGCGTGTTGTCTTGCAGCGCTGGAGGCGACGATCTTGTTCCCGTTGGTTTTTTCACGCTAAGCATATTTAAGGGAGATCTACTTAGCCGCGAAGACCGCTTAAATGGGTCTATTTCCATTACTGGTGTCCTTTGGAGTCAGTTCCTGGCACTTTGGAATTATTTGGATCTCTTGCGTTTCCCGCATCGTTTCCTAGTATGGTAACATAGATGTTACTGCTACTGTTGCTGCTAGTTCTGCTATCGTTTGTATTATTTTTTCTCATGAAAAATTCCATTCCTTTATTTTGTACCAGCGCATCGTGTGTAGGGGGCGGGCCGAAATAAACAGGAGCGGGTGTACCCTCGGTGGCTATGCACCTATCCCAGTTCCCTGAGGCCTGTTCTTCGCTTTACTGAACCCGGAAAACATGAACGGACCAGCGCTCGCCCAGGGCAACGCAGACTACTAATCTTGCGCCCAATGCACACTCCTTGACCAGAGCCCGAAGGGGCTGATTACTGATGGACACCGCGGCTAACACCTCGGCAGAGCAGGCTCACATCACCTTATCCATCTCGGCAGCAGAGAAGTCGCTGAAAAGATTTAAAGGGACTCCCAGTGCGCCGCGATATACATCGGTGAAAAAACTTTAACAGCCGCACCTGACATGGTGAACAAACGCTGACCAGGAAGCCGCTCATTGTGAGTCCGTCGCGCCTAGATTTTTGTATTACCCACCATGCCCATGCATGATGGAGAAGGACACCTATTTTTTGAGAGGCGGTATCGGCTCGCCTCTGTCGCAGGGGTTTTATCAGCTTAGCTGGCTTTTATACTGCAACCTCCACTCCTGCCGCCCCTCGTCGGGGGTTGCTTATTCGTCATAACTTATTTCGCAACTAACCTGCCACTACAGGCCGCCCGACTATCCGCGAAATGCCGAGCCCCCGGTAGCTTAGAGCTCAGCTGAAAAGTCTGGGCCACTAAGAAACCAAGACCCACGGGCTAATAAGAAGCGTGTAACAGTTTCTATGAGTACAATCAATCACTCCAATTGCAAATGGAAAGCAATAATTTGCTTGACATTTCATTTGAGCATCTTTTACTTCATCTCAATCTTTCGGGAATTTTATCCACTCGCTTGATTTGGAAGATATAAGTTTCGCAACTTCCGCAATAGTTCGCGACATAGTTGATTGATGGACACCAATATCTGTGGCTATATGTACCATTTTGGAATCCAGGATCTGCACAAACTCTTAAATACAATTGAATTTTATCAATATTACTGAGGGCACCTCCACGTGTTTCTTCTGATTCCTCAAAAAAATAATTAGCAAACCAGAAGATGCTACTATCATCAAACCTATATATTTTCATTTTATTATTAATTATATAAAAAAAATTAATAATTAACAATATAAACCTGAATAATTTTTTACCCGCACTTGCTAAACTTGTTTTACGCTGTTGATAACATTTTGTATTTCTTTGTGGCACAAAATATTTGGCCATGATTCCTTTCTAGTGTAGTAACTATAGGCAGACAAAATTTGAGCAAGAGCTCACAAAAAAGAGCAAAATCTTGTTTTTATGCATATGAAAGTGAGCACAAGCTCATCGAACTTAGTTCGAACTGAGCAAGACGAGATCAAAACTGAGCAGTTAGTAAAAGCAAACACATCAAATTTTATTATGCATACGACAAGCACCTTTTACTCAAAAAATCGAGTCCGAGCACAAGCTCACGTTTTATGCATGAGACCCATTATACCACGTGTATACCAAAAGACTGATGTCATAACCTTACCAGCCAACTTTTTCGTCTTTCCACGCTTGAAGACTGGTTCATCATGTGCAGCCTACTATAATGTCTGTCGATTGAACTCCAATGTGAAATGATGGAGCCGTATGTGAAACCGACACAAAAATTCGGTTTTATTACGATTAAAGAGCACTCAAACACTCCTCAGAATCAGCAATGCGCTGTTTTTTTTTAGATTATAAACTTGCGAGACACCGACTTTGCACAGAGCTTTCGCCTCTTTAGGGCGTCTACCGCCTTCATTATCATCGATAGTCATTTCGCCTCTTTCCAAGCAAATCTCTATTCAACGGTGGATTTCTCTGGTGCAAGTTCAATAATATTTTCCCCCAAAAATCAATGCTTTATTAACACTTGATTCATTTCTTTGTAAACTAACACAAGTTGCTCCACAAAAAGACTGTATCTCATTAACTAATAGTTACAATCTAACTAATAGAAATCATATAAATAGATGGTAGTAGTAGTATTATCTATGGGTCATCCACAGTAAAGCGTGAACGGGTCCTTTAGTACTTTAATAAAATAATCATATGTAAACTTTTTGGAGACTATCTTTTAGGAAGTTTGGTTGTAATAGTTTTAGTGGCTTTTGAGAGGCCACTTTTAAACAATTTCAGGCCACTGATGCACATTTTTACCATAATACCTTGTGTCAATAACCCGTTTATAAATTTGGATTCTAGTTATTTGCTTTCGCTGTACGTCACTTTGTGGAGGTGGCAATATCTGCGATACCAACCTTATTCTTGCCATATACCAAATGTACTAAGTTTCATCAAGATATATCAATTTTTACCGAAGTTATCACTATGATGGATGGGTGGTCAACCAAATTTCAACTCATTTCGTCATTTTGATCATTTATAACCACCTAACCGCATATCTATCGCGATTAGTTATATGTGTTACAAACGATAGGTAAAAAAGACTATTACACTCTGGAGCAGCGTGTTGAAAATATTTTGCTAATGAATTGAATAAGCTTTTTTTCAACGAAAATCTTGAAAATGGTCGAGCTGGTCCCGAAAAATGGGTTTCCAACCCATTTCGTAAACGACACCCTTCTGTGTTATCTCGGGTACAAAATTTAATGTCTTTGATGTGTTTAGTTAGGCTGAGCCCACACCGGATTAGTCAAAAACGTCTTTGACTAATAAAACATAAAGACATCTTGTGCTCTAACCCGCACCAAGCGAAGCACAATGCGACATTTTGTCTTTTTGTCTCGCTTGGTGTGCATTGAAATAAAACGAAAAAAGAAGAAAGCGAATCAGTTCTTGCAAAGATGTCGTCGGTTTTGTAATTATATATTAGGCTCCTTGTCCCGATCAAAAACACTAATTTCTCCGCGTCAATGTTCATTTTAACAACTTGTATGCAGAATAAAAGCACAAAGAAAATGCGTAATATTGACTATTAAAACCAACGGTTCAGCTATAAGCAACGAAACGTGTTTTTCTGTCGTGTCTTGTATGTTCTATTCGGTGTGGGTTGCGCCGTAGCTGAGCATGTAAGTTAATGCTTGCCACCAGATGATTAACAACACGCTGGTTTGAATGGTGAAGTCGAACTCGAATTTCATTATTAAAAACGTTTCTTTTATACAGAATTTTTCTTATATACTATAAACTTACATATGTACTAATTCTTACTTACTAGTACTTATTTCTATATACTAACGTAAGCAATAATTATAGCCAAACAGCAAACCTCAGTTTGGTCGAGAAACGGCTCACATTGCGACGGCACGACTTCCGTTCTGGTTTAGTGCCGACGAAATGTGCTGTCGTTGTAAATTTTGGAAATTGAGCAATGATATTGTATTTTTACAGAATATTGCTGATATATCAGTATATTTGCTAGCTACGAGTACGACAACTTTGTTGTTGTACTTTTAGCTGTGATAACTCCCCCCTTCTTAAGCATCAGCGTCTCGCTGATTAAGAATTATTGGCTACTGAAAGCTGTGGGTAATCTATTATTGGTGGGATAAGAAATGAATTCCTGGTTTTTGGTTTGAGTATGATATATAAAACTAATGATAGTGTTACTGCAACAAGAATTACTAAGAAGCTTGAACTAATTGAAATAATGTTTTTTGATGTTATTCGTTCTAGTTCATTTACATTATTTAAATGTAGTTTATGTAAATAGTTTAAGTCTAATTTAATTTCATTTTCCGTTAGGTTATTCTGAAGTATTGCGGGTAGGATTTGGTAGGAACTTGTTTGCCAGTTTGTGTAACTAACGTTATTCAAAGTTATAGTTTCGTTAAAGAAGTTTATGAGAAAAGTACCATTTAGTTTAAAAGTTGTATTATTATATGTAATATTTCCAATAAAATTTGAAAGAAATATTGTTCCTTCACTAATTAGTTCAATTATAGCTTGGTTTACATATTGGTAATCGCAGAGCGCTTTTTCTCCGCTAAGGATCTATGAAATGCAATGGGTTTTGTTTAGTTTTTTAAGATGGTTTCTCTTGCATATAGTAGTATCATCTACTTCAATGCAATTTCCAAGTATGCCATATTTGTCGTTTTGGGATATGAAAATATTGGTGAATTCTAAGTATACTCGTTTAAGGTGTTTTACTGTCGAACGTATGATAATATTATTATAAAGGGTATCTTCGGTTTTGGGAAGTGAAATTACATATAAAAGAAGTGAGTCTTTAATAATCATAGAAGGTTCTGCATATTTGAGTGCTTGCAGTTCATTTTTAAAAGGTATCAGTTTGAGAGAGAATATTTGCGATATCTTCTTTATTTAGAATTTGGGAATGAACGATTCCTTGTTAAGCTAATTGGGTTGCCATTATAATTTTTGCAATTTCGTCTTTTACGATGCCTAACCTATTATATAATGTTTGTGCGAATAATTCCTTATTATTCTTACTTATTTCATCCACAATCATGTTATAACTATCTTATTATATCTGTCAACGGCAATGTTGACAATTTCTTTAATAGAGAAATCAGGGTATTCTACTTGGAGACATCTGATTATTTCAATAATAGTGGAATGCACACGTTCTATCGCACCATTGACTTCGCTTTTCTGAGGTGGTGCCAGATAGATTTCAATTCCTAACCCTTCTAAATAGTTCAGAGTTATTGGGCTTACAAAGCTGCCTTCATTGTCCATGACCAAAGTCTTTGGTACAGTGAAGTAGTGTAGAAGCTTTTTCAATTTATCCCTGATATGCAGTACTGATTTATTTTTTATCCTGAAAAATTTTACAAATTTAGTGAATTTGTCAACGCACGAAATATATTTTTCGCCGGACATTTCTATAATGTCGATATGCAGTATTTCTGTTGGATACGAAGGTATGGGTGTTGCCTGTAACTTGGGTTTTTGTGGATGCCGGTCGTACTTATTACATCCGCAAATTTCACATGATTTAGTATATTTTTTAATAAGTTTAGTCATTTGTGGAAAATAGTATTTTTCCAATATCTGGTCTTTATTTTCTTAAACATTGCGATGGGCTCTTTTCTGTTCTTGTTCTATTATTTTAAATTTGACATCTTCGTCTGAGATATCGGTAACTACTTTCTGTGTTATCCTGATACGAAATTGTGAGAAATTTTCTTGATATATTTGCTGTAGTAATGAAATGTATTTTTCTTGGATTTTAATTCCATTGATTAGGTTTGGGTTTAGAACGCTTTTCAAGATTCTACTTAGGTTTTCTTTATCGTAAACTTCACATTTAATGAGGTGTCTGTGGAAGCTTGGATGAGGTTCTTCGTGTGTAATCTCCTCCTTTCCTTCTGTAAATATAACTTGATTTTTAAATACGTTAATTGGAGCTTCACAGTGAGGAATAAGCTTTGAGCTATCCTCTTCTGCGCTATGTTGTGTATTTTCATCTGTGGATGTTAGCGTATTAACTTCTATTGGCAGCCGTGATAACGCATCGGCGACTACGTTTGTTTTTCCTGGTTTGTAAATTAGTTTATAATTATATTCTTCTATCCTTGCTTTCCACCTTTTTAACTTGGCATTGTTATTACTGTTGCTTAGTGCAAACGTCAGTGGCTGGTGATCAGTAAGAATTTTTATTTCTTTAGCTCCATACAGGTAAGTCCTTAATTTGTCGAGGGACCATACTATGGCGAGCATTTCTTTCTCTATTGTCGAGTAATTCTCTTCGGTTTTGTTGAGTGATCTAGAGATGTAAGTTATGGGTCTGTCTTGACCGATTATTCCTTGTGAAAGGACTGCTCCGATTGCAGTATTGGAAGCATCTGTTGTCAGAATAAAGGGTTTGTTGAAGTCTGGGAATACCAGAATTTCAGAGGATGTAAGCAAATATTTTATGTCATTAAATGATTTCAAGCCTTCCTCTGTTAGTGAGATTTGTATCCGTTTGGATTGACTTGCTTTTATTTGAGCATTTTCACCTCTAGTTAAATTGGTAAGTGGCTTGACAATTTTTGCAAAGTCTTTTATAAATCTCCTATAAGACGATGCTAAGCCCAGGAAGCCTTTTAATTCCTTAAGGTTAGCAGGTGCGGGAATTTTTTTAATAGCGGATATTTTGTCAGGATCTGGCAAAATACCTTCGCCGGTAACGATATGACCTAGAAAATTTACTTCTGTTCTAAAAAATTTAGATTTTTCCAGATTGACTTTTAAATTTGATTTGTACAAAAGCATGAACACATCTTCAATATTTCGTAAGTGTTCCTCTTCAGTTTTTCCTTTTTTTATAATGTCATCGATATAAACGTAGCAGGCTTTTCCTATAAGCGTTTTGAGAACATCATTGATCATTCTCTGAAAAATGGAAGGGGCATTTTTAAGACCGAATGGCAACCTAGTAAATTCATATTTACCATTGGCTGTAGAAAAAGCTGTCTTTTCTATGTCCTTTTCCTTCATCCTGATTTGGTGGAATCCGGATGTAAGGTCGAGTGTAGTAAAATACTTACATTCGCCTAAGCTAGCGAGAGTGTTGTTTATATCAGGTATTGGATAGGAATCAGGTATAGTTATTGCGTTTAGTCGTTTAAAATCAATAACTACTCTATACTTTTTTTCTCTTGATGGACCTGGTTTTTTTGGAACAATCCACAATGGGGAGTTATCCGGACTCTTTGAAGGCCTTATTACACCATTGTTTAGAAATTCTTTTATTTGTTTTTCTACTTCGCCCCGTGGGTTTGTTGGGTAAGGATATGATTTTGTATATATCGGTTCTTCACTTGTTGTTCTAATTTCTGCTAATACAGTTGTGTCGATTGTCCCACTGTCGGAGACTGGTCCGAAAAGTTCCGAATATTTATTTATCATTTCCTTAACTTCATGTTCATAGGGGTTTTCTTGAATATTATTTATTTGTTTAGAGATATTTTGTTTTAGTGGCAGTACCACATCCTTGAGGGTTATTGTGTCATTTTTCCTATTTATGATTGCTCCCAATTCTTTGAGGGTATCATCGCCAATGATGCCATCAAATGATTTTAAATTGGGTAATGTAAAGAAGTCAAAACTATTTGTAATACCTTTACTTCCGAAGAATGGTCCGCGTAGTTTATGGGTTATATTTACTTGACCTGTGGCTGAGTGAACCTTAAAAGGACACTCAAGTTTCTTTGAATTTTTTGAAAGTTTTTCGGAGACAAAATATTTATTAGCTCCCGTATCTACAAGGAACTTCGCGATATCCCCGTTCTTTAAAGTTAGTTCTAAATAGGGTAGGTTCTTTACACTATCAGGCAATCTGCTAATTTCGGCTAGGTCTGCCTCTGTTAAGTGAATAAGGTAATTTGGGTTAGCGCTTTCGCTGTTTGGGTTGAATCTAGCTTCTAATTGATTTATTCTATTGTTTAATATCGGGTGATTTTTTTGAGGTTAGGATTTTCATGCATTAGTATTTGACAGATCACGTGGGATTTCAGACATGGTGTCAAAGAGTTTGGCTTTGACATTTCATTGAATAGACTTACTAGCTTCTAATTTTATTACCAAAATCAGTGTTCGGTTCGAAATGTGTTTCGCGCTTTACGTCCGATTTATGAAGCAGAAAATCCGCTTTTTTATCGACAAATTTTGTTCAGCGATGAGGCTCATTTCTGGTTGAATGGCTACGTAAGCAACCAGAGCAACCAGAAGCCGTTCAAGAACTGCCCATGCATCCCGAAAAATGCACTGTTTGGTGTGGTTTGTACGCTGGTGGAATCATTGGACCGTATTTTTTCAAAGATGCTGCTGGACGCAACGTTACGGTGAATGGCGATCGCTATCGTTCGATGCTAACAAACTTTTTGTTGCCAAAAATGGAAGAAGAAGTTGACATGTGGTTTCAACAAGATGGCGCTACATTTTGCTCGCGATTCTATGGCCATTTTGAGGGAAAACTTCGGAGAACAATTCATCTCAAGAAATGGACCCGTAAGTTGGCCACCAAGATCATGCGATTTAACGCCTTTAGACTATTTTTTGTGGGGCTACGTCAAGTCTAAAGTCGAGAAATAAGCCAGCAACTATTCCAGCTTTGGAAGACAACATTTCCGAAGAAATTCGGGCTATTCCGGCCGAAATGCTCGAAAAAGTTGCCCAAAATTGGACTTTCCGAATGGACCACCAAGACGCAGGCGGTCAACATTTAAATGAAATTATCTTCAAAAAGTAAATGCCATGAACCAATCTAACGTTTCAAATAAAGAACCGATGAGATTTTGCAAATTTTATGCGTTTTTTTTTTAAAAAAAGTTCTCTTAAAAAATACCCGATATCTTAGCTTGCTCGATTTGCGCGTTTATAGCGCCTGTCAAGTGTGTGATGGCTTCTTGTACTTGCTCCATACTGAGGATGGGGTCATGTGTAGAAGTTCACGCAAGTGAGGAAAGTTCTCTGATCGCCATTCACTTGGGAGTGGCCAGAAACGATTCTTTTACATATGGCTTAAGCAGCTCACGACTTTCGGTCTTTGACCAAGTATCCTCTGGGTAGCCTAAGAACATCCGTTCGAAGATGAGCTAAAGTGAGAAGGCGAAACACCCCTGCATAGGGTTGTGCGCTGGGTTTGGGACCCGCCACGTAAAAAGCTCACCCCAATGAAAAACCAACAGCAGCCTCGGATGAGAGACCCCCCTTTTGATGACGACCATGGCAAACGAAAGAAGGACTACGAATTAAGGGCATGCACCTGGAATGTCCGGTCCCTTAATTGGGAAGGTGCCGCTGCCCAGCTGGTTGATGTCCTCGTAAAAACAAAGGCTGACATCACCGCCGTCCAAGAAATGCGATGGACGGGACAAGGACAGAGACGAGTAGGTCCTTGTGACATTTACTACAGTGGCCATATAAAGGAGCGCAAGTTTGGTGTGGGATTCGTGGTGGGAGAGAGACTCCGTCGCCGAGTACTATCATTCACTCCAGTGAATGAACGTCTAGCACAATCCGCATCAAAGCGAGGTTCTTCAACATATCGCTGATCTCCGCCCACGCTCCGACGGATGAGAAGGACGATGTGACCAAAGATGCCTTTTATGAGTGCTTGGAACGCACTTATGAGAGATGCCCCCGCCACGATGTCAAAATCGTGCTTGGCGACTTCAACGCCAGGGTGGGCAAAGAAGGTATCTTTGGCACTACGGTCGGTAAATTCAGCCTCCACGAGGAAACATCCCCAAATGGGTTGAGGCTGATTGACTTCGCCGGGGCCCGAAATATGGTTATCTGTAGTACTAGATTCCATCACAAAAAAATTCATCAAGCTACCTGGCTGTCTCCGGATCGAAAAACTACCAACCAGATCGATCATGTTGTGATAGACGGAAGACACGTCTCCAGTGTTTTAGATGTGCGTGCGCTCCGAGGTCCTAACATCGACTCGGACCACTATCTTGTTGCAGCCAAGATTCGCACCCGCCTCTGTGCAGCAAAAAACGCACGCCAACAAACACAAGGAAGGTTCGACGTCGAAAAGCTGCAATCACAACAGACTGCCGAACGATTTTCTACTCGGCTTGCACTCCTGCTCTCTGAGAGCACTCATCAACAACTCGGTATAAGGGAACTGTGGGACGGTATTTCAAACTCCTTACGTACAGCTGCATCCGAAACCCTTGGTTTTCGGAAAGTGCAAAAGAACAACTGGTACGACGAGGAGTGCCGCGCCGCAGCGGAGAGAAAACAGGCTGCCTACCTCGCAACGTTACGATCGACCACAACACGTGCGGGATGGGATAGATACCGAGAACTGAAGAAGGAAGCGAGACGCATCTGCAGACAGAAAAAGAAAGAGGCCGAAATGCGTGAGTATGAAGAGCTTGATAAGCTGGCCGACAGGGGTAATGCTCGAAAATTCTACGAAAAAATGCGGCGGCTTACAGAAGGTTTCAAGACCGGAGCATACTCTTGTAGAACCCCCAAAGGTGATCTAGTCACTGATGCCCAGAGCATACTTAAATTATGGAGGGAACACTTCTCCAGCCTGCTAAATGGCAGTGAACGCACAACACCAGGAGAAGGAGAACCCGATTCCCCAATCGATGACGATGGAGCAGACGTACCACTACCCGACCATGAAGAAGTTCGAATAGCAATTGCCCGCCTGAAGAACAACAAAGCGGCAGGGGCCGACGGATTGCCGCCCGAGCTATTCAAACACGGCGGCGAAGAACTGATAAGGAGCATGCATCAGCTTCTTTGTAAAATATGGTCGGACGAAAGCATGCCCAACGATTGGAATTTAAGTGTGCTATGCCCAATCCATAAAAAAGGAGACCCCACAAACTGCGCCAACTACCGTGGGATTAGCCTCCTCAACATCGCATATAAGGTTCTATCGAGCGTATTGTGTGAAAGATTAAAGCCCACCGTCAACAAACTGATTGGACCTTATCAGTGTGGCTTCAGACCTGGAAAATCAACAACCGACCAGATATTCACAATGCGCCAAATCTTGGAAAAGACCCGTGAAAGGAGAATCGACACACACCACCTCTTCGTCGATTTCAAAGCTGCTTTCGACAGCACGAAAAGGAGCTGTTTTTATGCCGTGATGTCTGAATTTGGTATCCCCGCAAAACTAATACGGCTGTGTAAACTGACGTTGAGCAACACCAAAAGCTCCGTCAGGATCGGGAAGGACCTCTCCGAGCCGTTCGATACCAAACGAGGTTTCAGACAAGGCGACTCCCTATCGTGCGACTTCTTCAACCTGCTGCTGGAGAAAATAGTACGAGCTGCAGAACTAAACAGAGAAGGTACCATCTTCTATAAGAGTGTACAGCTGCTGGCGTATGCCGACGATATTGATATCATCGGCCTCAACACCCGCGCCGTTAGTTCTGCTTTCTCCAGGCTGGACAAGGAAGCACAGAAAATGGGTCTGGCAGTGAACGAGGGCAAGACGAAATATCTCCTGTCATCACGTCATCCTCCCGTCACTGTTGACAGTCATAACTTTGAAGTCGTAGATAATTTCGTCTATCTTGGAACCAGCGTAAACACCACCAACAATGTCAGCCTAGAAATCCAACGCAGGATAACTCTTGCCAACAGGTGCTACTTCGGACTGAGTAGGCAATTGAAAAGTAAAGTCCTCTCTCGACGAACAAAAGCCAAACTCTATAAGTCGCTCATAATTCCCGTCCTGCTATATGGTACAGAGGCTTGGACGTTGTCAACAACTGATGAGTCGACGTTGCGAGTTTTCGAGAGAAAAGTTCTGCGAAAGATTTATGGTCCTTTGCGCGTTGGCCACGGCGAATATCACATTCGATGGAACGATGAGCTGTACGAGATATACGACGACATTGACATAGTTCAGCGAATTAAAAGACAGCGGCTACGCTGGCTAGGTCATGTTGTCCGAATGGACGAAAACACTCCAGCTCTGAAAGTATTCGACGCTGTACCCGCCGGGGGAAGCAGAGGAAGAGGAAGACCTCCACTCCGTTGGAAGGACCAAGTGGAGAAGGACCTGGCTACGCTTGGAATATCCAATTGGCGCCACGTAGCGAAAAGGAGAAACGACTGGCGCGCTGTTGTTAACTCGGCTATAATCGCGTAAGCGGTGTCTACGCCAATTAAGAAGAAGAAGAATTGTTATAATCTTGCTCTTATTACAATTTATTTTAAATTGCTCAATACATAAATTTGATTACAAAAAGGTGAATAACTTAATTTTAATTCTTACAACTGTATCGGGAGTATCAGCTTCTGCATCCTGATTTCGGGCGGTCCACTTGTTCCTTTTTGAGGTGTTTTACTCCGCTACTTGGGAGTGGATGACGTCACAGTTCAGGCTTTGATTGTTGTCTTGGTGGTTTTGCACTTTTGTCTACACAGTTGAATATGCTGCGAGAATAATTTTCTCAGTTGCACAGTTATTATTGTCGTATTAGAGTCACTTTGAGCACTTGGTGTTATGGCAGTTTTTCTACGTTGATTCCTTCTTGTTTAGGGGCAACAATAGTTTTTATTAATGCACAGTTTTGAGTCTCTTTGAGCACGTTTTTAGATAACAGCAGTTTTGTTAAGCTGCTTAGTTACTTACACGCGGATAACAGAAGTTTTTATTAATGTGCGATTAGAGTTACTTTAAACACTTTGTTTAGATAACAGCAGTTTCCTAACGCTGTTTTTTTATGCTCGCGGGCAACAACAATTTTATCAATGCGTGATTTAGAGTTTTCTATCGCTGCTTTTTTCAACCGATATAGACAATTTAAATTTGAAGTCTCGGGCGCCAGTTAATGCTTGCCACCAGATGATTAACAACACGCTGGTTTGAATGGTGAAGTCGAACTCGAATTTCTTTATTAAAAACGTTTCTTTTTTACAGAATTTTTCTTATATACTATAAACTTACATATGTACTAATTCTTACTTACTAGTACTTATTTCTATATACTAACGTAAGCAATAATTATAGCCAAACAGCAAACCTCAGTTTGGTCGAGAAACGGCTCACATTGCGGCGGCACGACTTCCGTTCTGGTTTAGTGCCGACGAAATGTGCTGTCGTTGTAAATTTTGGAAATTGAGCAATGATATTGTATTTTTACAGAATATTGCTGAATTGGGTAATATCATTATATTTGCTAGCTACGAGTACGGCAACTTTGTTGTTGTACTTTTAGCTGTGATAACTTGTATGTATCAACAACAAAGACGGTTTTGTAGCATTTGGTCTGCGTTGGCTGTATGAAAATACATAAGAAGTTCGACAACAGCTCTTCAAACAAGTCAAAGCTCGAACATGCGTTATCGTTTCATTTTGTTCAGTGTGGGTTGTCACATATGAAGCTATGGGCAGTTGTCGTATGTCTCAAGAAATACTGTTTTGACTAACCCGGTGCGGGTTCAGCCTAAGTCTTAAACTATAAAATCTTTTTTTTTTAAATTCATTTCTACTTTTTTTCATTTTCAACATAAATTTGGTCCTCCTCGTAAAAAGTTTAAACGGTTCAAGAGCTCAAACCATGCAAAGCATGTGCTATATGAGCTGGAACCTACCTTCCCAACGATGCCATTTCGAGAATGATTATTGCCCCGTTAAATACCTAACAATGTATCGTTAAAAAAATGTGGACTTGATTTTTTACAGATATGATTCCTTTCATCATACATATTACATACATGTATAAAAAAACTTTAAATTTCAGCTGCCAAATGTATCGAAGCTGTAATCAAAATTCATATTCGGTTTGAATATGACAAATTTCTGTTTAATATCGTATTTTCTTCTCTTATAACGCATGAAAAGTGCTGCTACAGTTATTTTGCATATTAGCTGACTTCAAATTAATATGAATAAACATTTGTATAATATTCACATTCTTTAGATTTTTATACTCTCGCAACAAAGTTGCTAAGGAGAGTATTATAGTTTTGTTCACATAACGGTTGTTTGTAAGTCCTAAAACTAAAAGAGTCAGATATAGGGTTATATATACCAAAGTGATCAGGGTGACGCGTAGATTTGAAATCCGGATGTCTGTCTGTCCGTCCGTCTGTCCGTCCGTCTGTCCGTCCGTGCAAGCTGTAACTTGAGTAAAAATTGAGATATCGTGATGAAACTTGGTACACGTATTAAGTGGCTCCATAAGAAGGTTAAGTTCGAAGATGGGCAAAATCGGCCCACTGCCACGCCCACAAAATGGCGGAAACCGAAAACTTATAAAGTGCCATAACTAAGCCATAAATAAAGATATTAAAGTGAAATTTGGCGTAAAGGATTGCATTAGGGAGGGGCATATTTGGACGTAATTTTTTTGGAAAAGTGGGCGTGGCGCCGCCCCCTACTAAGTTTTTTTTACATATCTCGGAAACTACTACAGCTATGTCAACCAAACTCTATAGAGTTGTTTCCTTCAGGCATTTCCATATACAGTTCACAAATGGAAGAAATCGGATAATAACCACGTTCACCTCCCATACAAAGGTTATGTTGAAAATCACTAAAAGTGCGTTAACCGACTAATAAAAAACGTCAGAAACACTAAATTTTACGGAAGGAATGGCAGCAGGAAGCTGCACCCAGGCTTTTTGTAAAAATTGAAAATGGGCGTGGCGCCGCCCACTTATGGACCAAAAACCATATCTCAGGAACTATTCGACCGATTTCAATGAAATTTGGTATATAATATTTTCTTAACACCCTGATAACATGTGTGAAATATGGGTGAAATCGGTTCACAACCACGCCTTCTTCCAATATAACGCTACTCGTATTTTGAATTCCATCTGATGCCTTCTCTGTATAATATATACATTAGGAACAACATCATTAGCGGAATAAAACTTTACACAAACACGGTATTTGAAAAATATGTAAATGACGGATAATGAAATCTCAATTATCACTTTATGATGCGAGAGTATAAAATGTTCGGTGACACCCGAACTTAGCCCTTCCTTACTTGTTCATTATAACTTACAGAAAAAACGACTTGTTGCAAGAAAAATAATATTCATAGTTAACGATTTAAGAACTCTCCAATCATAAATGCAAGTGCAAGTGCGATGAGGTATGAGAATGCATAAGGATGTTTCTATTTGAATCAGCGTCTCCCGCTAAAGATAATGAAACAACATTTAAGCAAATACATTTTTAACACATACTATATTGCAATATAGATTATATATGTATATTTATATATAAACGCAAATATTTCGCTTGGTTATGCAAATATTTCAATGAAACTTGTGCTTATTGCTAGAAACAAAAGTATTTTTATTGAAAAATATGAAAATCAAATCTATATATATAACAAGTAAGGAAGGGCTAAGTTCGGGTGTCACCGAACATTTTATACTCTCGCATGGTAAAGTGATAATCGAGATTTCATAATACGTCATTTACATATTTTTCAAATGCCGTATTTTTTGTAAAGTTTTATTCCGCTATCATCATTGGTTCCTAATGTTTATACTCGTATTATACAGAGAAGGCATCAGATGGAATTCAAAATAGCTTTATATTGGAAGAAGGCGTGGTTGTGAACCGATTTCACCCATATTTCGTACATGTCATCAGGGTGTTAAGAAAATATTATATACCGAATTTCATTTGAAATCGGTTTAGTAGCTCCTGAGATATGGTTCTTGGTTCATATGTATAATGAAATGGTGTATAGTTGTAACGCTAAAACTCGAAAACGGCTGAACCAAATGAAATACTTCCTTTGGGGGATTTGTTTGTTATTACCACGCGCAGGTCATGTCTTAAAATCAGAACAAAATATTAAGGGGGCGTTGCATCTCCCATACAAATTGAATTTTTCAAGTCGAATATCTTCAAAAGTGTTTAAGGTAGGAACATGAAAATTGGTACAGAGCTATAGGATAACAGCACCACTCTCACCTATAAAACCGGGGCTATCGAATAAGGGGACGTGGTACCTCCCATACAAACTAAATTTATTAAGCAGAATATCTGTGAAAGGTTCAAGGTAGGGACCTGAAAATTGGTATAGACCTATATGGTATCAAAAGCCTTCTTACACATAAAAGAAGGGGTAATCGGAAAAGGGGGCGTGGCACCTCCCATACAAACTGAATTTTTCAAGGTGAATATCTTCAAAAGTGTTTAAGGTAGGAACATGAAAATTGGTATAGAACTATAGGAAACAACACCATTCTCACCCATAAAACTTGGCGTTATCGAAAAAGGGGGCGTGGTACCTCCCATACAATCTTTAATTATTTTGGTTGTTAATCCACCATATATTTATCTCATTTTCCACCTAGCACGACATTTTGGTTTTTTCTTGCTATTTTTGTTTATTTATCGGTGACAGTAGCGGTTATATCGTAATTTTGGTTGTGTTACGTGCTATTTTTGGTTTATGGAAATGGCAGTTTTATGAAACAAACACAAATTAAATTAAACGTCAATTTTGCTTTGCAATCGAACACGCAAAATTTAGAGGGCAATAAAAATGCGCCTTGCTTTACTGATATCTTGATATATTTTGTTTTAAAAAGTGAGTTATTTAGTGAAAGTGATTTAGCGTGTTGGCGAATACCGATTTATGTACATTGGAATTTATCATTCAATTGATCTGCTTCCTTAGTTTAATTCATTCATTTTTGGAGTTTTCAAAGGTAAGCTGTTGGTCCGTAAAACCTTATATGAACTTTATACAAATGAATGATCATTTCCAATTAGATATTTGTTACGATGCCAAGAATCAGTACGTATGGTAACACTTCTCGGAGTTCCCAGGCCGCAAGGAGAACACGAAATAGCAGAGCACGTCAAAGGGAAAGTGTTATTGAGAGGGTATCACCACGAAATAGACTGCTGGAGAATAGCACGCACCAGTTAGAAGATGTCAACCAAACATACAATCAGCAAGAACGATTGAGAAGAAGGGAAGTTCACAATCAGCAACAACGATCGAGAAGAAGGGAAGTTCGTGCTCGCCAAAGTGATGAAGTAAGATCACAACATGCGATTATTCGACGACAACAGCGGCAACATCTTTCTTTTGTGAACATTGAACGGGCAGGTTTTCGATATGATCCAAACATTCAATATAGCGCATCTGTTCAAATCGGTCAGATGTCAGTAGTTTGTCAATATTGCAATGCAGTCAAATTTAAAAATGAACCGCCAGGGTTATGTTGCGCCGGGGGAAAGGTTAAGTTGCCAGAATTGCTTCCACCACCACAGCCATTGTTCCAGCTGCTTTACGGTGAATCTCCTCACTCGAGCCATTTCTTAAAGCACACTAAAATGTACAACGATTGTTTTCAAATGACGTCGTTTGGCGGTGAAATTGTAAATGAACAAAACTACAATCCAACGTTTAAGGTATTTTTGCCAAACAATATTCGACAGAAACTACAGAGCTTTCCTCCAATTATACAGGTTCATGGGCAAATTTTTCATCTCGCTGGATCGCTGTTGCCGCATCCAGATCAAGAACACAAATATCTCCAAATTTACTTTCTGGGAGATTCACATGATGAAGTAAATCGGCGTTGTGCTATCTTCAATACAACGAAAAGAGAAATAATCGAACAATTGCAGCAAATGTTACACGAACACAATGGCCTCATTAAACTGTTTACGATTTCGTTGGAACGTATGCCAACAGATGATCATAGTATAATCATACAAGCGGACAAAAGACCAACAGGGACACATGAAAGACAATATAATGCACCTACAGTTAGCGAAATATCAATTGTTGTTGTTGGAGAAAATTTGCAGTCGCGTGATATTGTTATCAAACGTAGAAATCAAAACGCACTAAAACGGATAAGTGAGACACATCGGTCTTACGACGCAATGCAATATCCGCTCATGTTCTGCCGTGGAGAAGACGGATATCACTTAGGATATAAGATGATAAATCCGGTGAATGGTTAGTAAAAAAAAATTTTTGTTTGCTACTTCATATAGTTAATTTAAGCTTTTAGGTGTCGAGACAAATAAAAAAGTCAGTTCAATGAAGTTTTACGCATATCGAATGATGATTCGCCAAAACTATGACAACCACTTACTGAGATATGGACGGTTATTTCAACAGTATGCAGTTGACATGTACGTTAAAGTTGAGACAGAACGACTTAATTACATGCGATACAATCAGTCGAAGTTGCGATCTGAAGAGTATATTCACTTAAGAGATGCAATGAATGGTGATGCGGATATTACAGATATTGGTCGACTCTATATTTTGCCATCGACATACATTGGCAGTCCTAGACACATGCATGAGTACTCCCAGGATGCGATGACTTACGTGCGCAATTATGGACGGCCGGATTTGTTTGTTACATTTACTTGCAATCCAAAATGGCCAGACATTACGAATCTATTGCATCCCGGTCAATCACCAAGCGATCGCCACGACGTTACAGCACGCGTGTTTAAACAAAAACTCAGATGTTTGATGGACTTTATTACGAAACAACGTGTATATGGCACTGTTCGATGCTGGATGTACTCAGTGGAGTGGCAGAAGAGAGGTTTGCCCCACGCACACATTCTTCTTTGGATGGTGGAGAAAATTACACCTGACCAAATTGATGACATCATTTCCGCCGAAATTCCTGATGTTGAAATAGATCCAGAGTTGCACGAAGTGGTGATGGCCAATATGGTTCATGGGCCATGCGGAGAACACGATCCATCTTCGGTTTGTATGTCGGACAGTAAATGCAAAAAACGCTATCCCCGTGCTTTTATTTCGGAAACTCAAACTGGAAACGACGGATACCCTCTCTATCGGCGTCGCTCACCCGCTGACAATGGCAGAACATTCATCACTCAATTGAAAGGAAAGAATTTCGTGGTTGATAACACATGGATCGTTCCATATTCGCCAATTTTGTCTAAGGCATTCAAAACACATATAAATGTTGAGTATTGCAGTTCAATAAAATCAATTAAGTATGTTTGCAAATATGTCACCAAAGGAAGCGATATGGCGGTTATTGGCGTTGAACGAGATGAAATTAGCAAATTTCAAATGGGCAGATATGTGAACTGCAATGAAGCAATCTGGAGAATATTTTCATTTGCAATTCATGAACGCCATCCTACTGTTGTGCATCTGGCAGCTCATTTGGAGAATGGCCAGCGAGTTTATTTCAACGCAGAGAACATAGTACAGCGAACGGAAATACCACCAGCAACCACTTTAACAAGTTTCTTTGCAACTTGCGCCAGTGATCCGTTCGCGAGAACATTGCTTTACTCGGAGATGCCTCGGTATTATACATGGAATGCATCGTCGAAGAAATGGTTGCGCAGGAAGAACGCCCATCCGGTAGATGGTTATCCAGGTGTTTTTTCAACTGATGCATTGGGAAGAATTTACACAATCCATCCAAAGAACGATGATTGCTTTTACCTACGTTTGCTTTTGATTAATGTACGCGGTTCAACTTCATTTGAATCATTGAGGACTGTAGATGGTACCATTTGTGCAACATTTCGAGAAGCATGTCAACAATTGCAATTGCTTGAACACGACAGTCACTGGAATCAAACGCTAGCGGATGCAATAGCTTCTTCACCAGCCACTGCAGTTCGTACACTTTTCGCTATTATAATTTCGACATGTCAGCCTTCAAACCCGCGTCTATTATGGGATACGTACAAAGATGACATGGCAGAAGATATTTTGCATCGCCTGCGATTAGCGACGAGAAATGTCGACTTACAAATGAACGCTGACATCTACAATGAAGCATTAGTCCTTATTGAAGATTTATGTTTACTTATGAGTGGAAAACTATTGATTGAAGTTCATTGCCGGCACCAAGTCGTCAAACAAGGGATTTAGTGAGTCGCGAATTGGAACGCGAGCGTGCTTACGATATAACTCACTTGCAACAACAAGTACAAACAAATGTTCCACTGTTGAATGAACAGCAAAGCAGTGCGTACAATCAGCTAATAAATGCTGTAGATAGTGGAAACGGTGGCATATTTTTCCTCGATGCGCCCGGCGGGACTGGCAAAACGTTCCTATTGTCTTTAATACTAGCAGCAATACGTGGTCAAGGTGGTATTGCATTAGCTCTTGCATCTACCGGGATTGCTGCAACACTGTTAGAAGGTGGAAGAACGGCACATTCAGCATTAAAGCTTCCATTAAACTTGCAAATACACGAAAGTCCTGTTTGCAATATTTCAAAGCAATCAGCAATGGCACAAGTTTTAAAAAAATGTAAGTTAATCATATGGGATGAATGCACAATGGCCCACAAACGATCATTAGAAGCACTCGACCGAACACTGAGAGATTTGCGCAACAATAATCGTTGCTTTGGAGGAGTGATGATATTGCTGTCGGGCGACTTTAGACAAACACTTCCCGTGATTCCAAAATCAACAGCGGCGGATGAGCTAAACGCATGTCTGAAGTCATCGCATTTGTGGAGGTTTGTTAAAACCATTTCATTGACCATGAATATGCGAGTTTTGCTGCAAAACGATAGAACTGCGGAGGTTTTTTCAAAAGAGCTGCTGCGAATCGGAAATGGACAAGTTCCGATAGATCCTTGCAGTGGATTAATATCGATTCCAACTACGATTTGCCAATTCACATCTAATAAATATGAACTAATCAGTAGTGTATATCCAAATATTGCTCAAAATTATGGTAACTATGATTGGTTAAGCACGCGCGCAGTTTTAGCAGCAAAAAATATGGATGTCAACGACTTGAATTGGACGATTCAAAATCAAATTCCGGGAGATCTGCGGTCATATAAATCAATCGATCGCGTTGAAAATGAAGACGAGGTAGTAAATTACCCAGTGGAGTTCTTAAACTCTTTGATGCCGCCTGGAATGCCGCCTCATAATTTGCGTCTCAAAGTTGGGTCTGTAGTTATTATGCTACGGAATCTTCATGCTCCCAAACTGTGCAATGGTACTCGACTGATTGTGACCAAGCTAATGGACAATTTAATAGTGGCAAGCATTTTGAAAGGCCCGTTCAAGGGAGAGGAATGCTTACTTCCCCGAATTCCATTAACTTCAACAGATTTGCCATTCCAATTCAGACGTTTGCAGTTCCCAGTGAAACTTGCATTTGCGATGACAATAAACAAGTCACAAGGGCAGTCGCTGGAAGTATGCGGCATAAATTTAGAAATGTCTTGCTTTTCACATGGCCAGCTCTATGTGGCGTGTTCCCGTGTTGGAAAACCTTCCTCACTGTTTATTTACGCCGCGGAACAGCCGCGAAAAATATAGAAAAATTATATATTTTCGAGACTCGATTAAAACTAATAAAATTGAATGAGAATAGTACAAACTTAATTTTATTAAATTGTCAACAAATCCTGGACGCGATGTGTCAGCATTATTGAAAAGAGTAGCATTTTTCAAGCAATTAAATTCAAAAAGCATTAATGTACCCTCGAAAAAAATGTTTATCAGGCAGGTTCTGGCAATTCACTTCCGAGTAAAATTTGTAAAAATTTTGTCAAATTAGGTACAGAAGGTATTTTCCACAAAATTTCACTCGGAAGTAAATTGCAGAACCTGCCTGTATATCATGTTTTTTTATTTAAATTTTTTATCAAAAACAGTTCAAAAAACTCAGCAATAATTTTTTCTTCACTATTTTTCAATATTGGGAATTTGTCAAGGACAAAAAAGGCGGTATTTAAAGTATACACAATGAAATTAGGAAAAATCGTTCATATTCTATTAAAACCAATACCGGTGTAATTTTGAAATGAACTAAAAAAAAAATCTATTTTATTTTGATTGGGTGTAGACGTTGTCTTCATTATTAACGAAGTTTGCCGTTTCGATCTTAAGTTTATCGAGTCCATTACAAATTGTTGATTTAGCAAGAAAAGAAAATGGTGAAAAATATTGGTTTTGTAACTGATTCTGCGCTAGCTCTATAGATAGTTATTTCAAAAATGTTTTGCGTTTTTCAGATTTATTGGTGTTCCACATAGGGTGACTGAGATCACACTGCTTGAGTGCTGCAAGTCCAGCAATATCCAGCATATTATAAAATAATGCCATGGACTAGTCGTTTGTTTTTATTTCCAGAGATAATCCACGTCAAAAGTATCAACACCACCTTTATGCCCATTATAATCAAGATTGACTAGTGGTATTTTGTTACAGAATTTAAAACTTCGTGGGCATGAGCAGTTGAAAGCACTATCACGGTTTTCTTAGAATATGTTGGTAGCTTTTTCAGAGGATGCAAATAGTTATGGCAGTTGTGTTTTGCCAATATCTTATTTTTTTGGAACTATTTGATGCACATTTGGACTGAGCATTATTACCGCCGAAGTCCGATTGGTCACTGGGTATCTATTCGTGGTCGCCACCAAATTTAGGTTCTCTTCCACCATCAATTTGAAATATTCTCCTAATGTTCTACCGTCAATTTAAGGAGTAAGTTGGCCAATTAAATCACCAACTCTTCACTCATTTCAAAAGTTATATTTTTCACAACTAAAAATTAACTGTTTACTTGAAAATTTTTTCGCGAAACTAATTAGAAATGTACACCATAAATAATCACCAAAAACGTTAGAAAATTACGCTTCTTAATACAAAATTTATGAAGAAATATTACGGGCGCTGAGTGCCCCACTTTCTCATTATAAGAGCTATATACCTAAAACTTTGTCAACTTATAATTAAAGTTATAGTTTATCACTATGCTTCGTGCAGGTTTGCGTGCTGCGTGTAATATATTATAGAATGTTGTAATGCGACATGCGATAAATGCACGCAATATTTTTATATGATTGATAAAAGTTGTTATTTAGTTGAAATAATTGATTTAACATTTTAATTTCGTTTATTTCAGATGCCTTATCATTGTCAATCGCTTGAGTAGTAAAATGTTGAAAATCAATGCCGAACCAGGATTTTTCACGGAGGTATTCACGGAATTGAAATCATGTGGGCAAATTTTATCCAACGCAAATGGAACCTTTACCTATACCAATGCTTGATGTACAGAAGAACTAAACGTATGTAGGCTCTCATTTACACCTTACATTCAGGCCCAATCGATAAACGCTTAGTATATTTAATAACAATTATATATTAAATTGAAAAAAACACGTCAACCTATCTTAGACATTACCAGCGTTAAATGCTGCAAATAAAAAGTTTTAGAAAAGTTAAAAGCTGCTTTTAGATTATAAAAAAATAAAAGGTAGGTAAGTTTTTTTCTTATTTTTAAGTGACTACTATATAGGAATTCATTGTAGAAAATCATCAAAATGCAAACATAAAAGAATTAAGAAAAATATTATTATATAATTGGGGTACCCAAAACGTGTCATAAGGCATCATAAAATTATAAAATCGTAAATTTTTATACTAGATTAAAAATTTTGTTGTTGGATTGCATTCTAAAATAAGTTTACGCAAATACAACTCTGAACGCTGTGTTTTCGGATAGTTATAACTTAGAACTTTATGAGACTATGTGAAACCCCTAAATATTATAGTAACGATTGAAAAAATTTCTTAAAAAATCTGGTTTTCTGTCAGCACCTTACATTATTGAATCACGGAGGAATATTTCCGTTTGACACGGAGTTTTAACATAAAAGTATAACGTTGATTTCTTTCAGTTGTATTTTCCTCATATAGCACCCTAAGGAGTGGTTGTATAATATGTGTAGATTTACTTCCAATGTCCAAACGTACACTTATGAAAGAAGATTTAACGAAGAAATGCAATAATTGAGCGAACACTGTTCCGCAAATGCCTAAAAAAGAATCAAGTGGTGGTGTTGAAAACATGATTTCAAATTTTACTCAAAGTATGACGCAAATTATTTCTACAATGCGAAATGCGATTGAAGATTTAATCGAAGCATAAAACCAAAAATGATTTAAGTAAAAATTGAGCTAAGTGAATATTTGTATATGGCATGCTAACGCTGTTAACTAAGATTATTAAATGAAGAAGTATAGATATGAATTTAATATCGGAAACAAATCTGCCAAACAAAAATAATTTTCTTATAACTGGTTTTAAAGTCTATGTTACAATTCACCCAGTTTGAAAGGCGCAAAGCAGTGTTTTTTAGAAATCGAAAAAAAACAGCCTGTTTAGGGCATCTGTCAATTAAGTTCTGGTTAATCCAATATATTATTAATTTTATATGTTTAGAAATCTATATATTTTTAAACCTGGCCGATGTAGATAAAAGAGGCACCCTCGGAAATACATTTCTAGTATGTGGTGATTACAGTGCAAAACTCACGTCTAATTAATCCGAAAGGAAGAGCTGCATTAAAATATTATAAATAGGCGCAATAACCGAATAACATAACATCTAATGATAAGCCGATATTCTGGCCAAAATACCAAATTTATTAGATTATGCTGTAATCACATACATATGTACATATATTTAAATCGATGGGTGAATAGTGACTCGTGTTCGGTGTTTGGTTCACCTAATTTCTTGGAAGACAACTAGCAAACAACTGGTTATGTACCATTCAAAGTTTACTGCTCTGCGTTATTCTAGTGGTATGAATGCGAAATTTTCAGTTTTTCCAAAAATACAGGTAACCATTTGCTTGGAAGTTCTTCATTATCGAACAGCTCTAATTAGACTCGGCTCATTTTGAAACACCCATATAGTTGACTTTTGTGGCTCATTCATACTAATCTATGACTCATTATCCGTCACGTTGTCATAGACATGTTTCGAAGAACCGTTATCTTATATTTAACATTTCTATCGACAATTAAATGTTCATGCAATATTGAAATCCCACAAATGCCTACAATTACACAAAATCCAATTAAATTATTAAAAGGAAACATTATTATATAACATTTTTGTGGGACGAGCCACAATATATTATAATATTATATTTCAACTTTTAATACAACATGGCAACATCATGTCAGCAAGTCAGCTGCGACTGGCTTACAAGCAACGCTGAAACAAATACGATACAAAACGAAACAAGGAATACATAGTTAACCGTTAGGCTTGAGGACGCTCGCTGTTATTACTATATAGGACTACACAGCATACGATCAACCCTCTTCTCCTTCTGACAGCCACCGTGTGCGCATCATACAATAACCACCAGAACTGGTGACCCCGACGTGATCGATAGTTATACCGCGATTCATTGATATAATTTTAAAATTCGCTAACTATTTCGGCTACAGTGCACCTCGTTTATTAATTAAAACTACGCCAACATTTTTCGACTACAGTGCACTTTGTGTATTGGTATTTGTGGACAACTGGAGTTTTCCCACAGTGCTGATCAGTACAGCCTTGAGGGCAGCACATAAAAATTTTCAACTGACTATTTTTTTCGCTAAATCGCTATGCCAAATAGCGCAAACGTGCAAGTGGCAGACAGTATAACGCCACTTCAACGTGTTTCTATACTATGTCCGCTCTTCAATTCCGAACGACCAGCCTTGTGGTTCGCCCAACTCGAGGGATAATTTCATCTCGCCGGAATTTTCGATGAAATTACGCAATACCACTACGCTTCCTCATACCTTGACGCCAAGGGCGCCGCAGAAGTGGAAGACCTTCTTTTGAACGTTCCCACACAAATGCCCTACTCTCGCCTAAAAGGGATACTTATCAAACGCCTTACGCTCTCTCGAGAAGCACGACTACTACAGTTTCTCGATCGAGAGACCTTGGGTGATAGAAAACCGTCGCAATTTCTACGCCATCTTAGAAGCCTCGGCAACACCGTTCCGGACAACATTCTTCGAACTAAGTTGCATCCCAAGCGGATATGAATCTCGATAAACTCGCGTCTCTGGCAGAAAAAATACACGACATCGCACTACCAGCAGAAATTAATTCGCTCCAAGAATCAACAACAACATCAGCGTCGAATCACGCATTTCCCGTTTCGAAGCTTCGATTAACGAGCTAGCTGCCAGTTTTAAGCGGCAGAGCATATCTCGTTCCCGTTCTCGTCAGCACTTTCGTTCGCGCACATCTTCTCCAGCACTGAACAACGACACATGCTGGTATTATCAAAATTTCGGCAATAAAGCGAAATGTTGCTGATCGCATCCAACCGCCTTTTTATAACAGACCGCGCCACCAAAATCCAATTCCTGGTGGATACTTGCGCTGATCTCTGTACTTTTCCTAAATCTCTCGCACCGTGGCCGTTCGAATGATACAACTATAATCTCACAGCAGCAAACGGGTCTACGAGTAATACCTACGGTTGCATAACTCTAACACTAAACCTTGGACTCAGACGAAATTTTACATGGCGCTTCGTGGTGCCGGACATAATGAAACCTATTCTTGGCGCAGATTTTTTAGCTCATTTCGGCATCTTACCCGACCTCAAGAATAGCTGCCTTATCGACTCGATAACTGGCCTAAAAGCCGCATGTAAGTTATCTCTATCAAAAAATCATTTCGCAAATTCCATCCTATATGGGCAGATATACTAAAGGAGTTCCTAACCTGACAAAGCCCGAAGGAACCATATATCTACTACACCAGGCTCCCAGTTTCCTGTAAAGCTCGAAGACTAGTTCCCGACAAACCTAAAATTGCCAAGACAGAGTTCGAAAAAATGCTACAACTAGGAATCGCTCAACGTTCGAAGAGCTCCTGGTCATCTCCGCTCCACCTGGTCCCAAAGAAGTCTGGCGAATGCCGACCTTGTGGGGATTATCGACGACTTAACGCCCGTACAGTACCAGACCGATATCCTGTTCGTGTTCTCGAAGACTTTACTGCCAATCTAACCGGCAAAACAGTATTTTCAACAATTGATCAAGTACGAGCTTTTAATCAAATACCTTTTTCCAAAGAAGATGTCGACAAAACTGCAATTATAACACCGTTTGGTCTTTTCGAATTCCCGTTCATGACGTTCGGACTTCGGAATGCCGCACAACCATTTCAACGATTTATCGACGATTTAACACGGGGACTAGACGACTTCTTATTCCCATACATAGACGACATCCTAATCGCTTTCAAGGATGTTACGCAACACTACAGTCATCTTCGCTTACTTTTCGAACGACTCACTAAGTATGGTGTCAAAATTAACACCGCTAAGTGACGTTTTGGTCAGTCCGAAGTGGATTTTTTGGAACACCGCATTTCAGCCAACGGAATCTCACCTCTTTCTGGTAAAGTAGACGCGATAGTTAACTTTCCACGACCAAAAACGATCCGAAAACTGCGTGAGTTTCTTGGCATGATAAATTTTTATCGTAAATCCCTTAAAACCGCTGCTAAGTTACAGACACCCCTGCACGAGTACATTCAAGGAACTTCAATAAAAGGTTCTCCAACAACGGCGAGGACAACATTGGGAACCATTAGCCTTCTTTAGCCAAAAGCTTCAACCTGCTCTTAGGAAACACTGTCCTTACGACCGCGAGCTTCACGCTATCTACGCAGCTTTACGAAAATTTCGTTATATTTTCGAAGCACGACACAACACGATATTCAAGGATCACAAACCTTTGCTGCACGCATTTGCTCAGGACCCCGATCGAGCGACACCCTGGCAATTCCATTGCCTAGATTTCATCAGCCAGTTTACAACCGTAGATGCTCTTTCTCGCATCGAAGAGATTTCAATGGCAGTATCTTCAAATGAACTTGCTCAAGCACAAGCTGAGGACGAGGAACTTCAGCAAAGAATACAAAGGGAACAACACGATTCACTAAACTTGCGACCAGTCAATATTCCAGGCTGAAATAAACCAATTTATTGCGACGTTTAGACCGATATTCATCCATACGTTCCCACCACGCTGAGGAAGAAAATATTCGACGCTCTCCACAGAATTAGTCATCCCGGAGCACGAGCCTCCGCCACATTGTTAACGCAACGATACGTGTGGCCCAGCATTAACCGCGACTGCCGTTTGTGGGCCCGAACATGCCTAGCTTGCCAACGAAATAAGGTATCTCGCCACGTTCTATCGCCAATCCAAAACTTTCCAAACCGCACAATTTTGAACATATCCACGTAGACATAATTGGTCCATACGTACCTTCAAAGTGGTATCGCTACTGCTTGACAATTGTCGACCCTTTCACCAGATTTCCAGAGGCATTTCCCATTGATACTATCGACGCCGAATGTGTTGCCCGCACACTTTTTGCAGGATGGATATGCCGCTATGGTGTACCGTTACGAATCAAAACGGACCAAGGAACACAGTTTAAGAGCCAACTCTTTAGCTCTCTCGCTAGTCTCCTCGGCAGTAAACATATAAATACCACCACTTTTCATCCGCAGTCGAATGGAATGGTGGAACGTCTTCACAGTCACTTGAAGGATGCCATTCGTTGTCAGGAAAACAGATTATGGGCCGACAACCCATCGTCCGACATGGTCAGAGGAAAACCTTCATTTTCAAAGAATTATCTACATGTTCACACGTTTTTATTTGTTGCGACGCTCCCCACCACGCATTCATTTCATCGTATGAAGGACCTCACCGAGTCATTTCAAAGCATGAAAAATATTTCATCGTAAACGTCAGAGGCGAAAACACTACAGTTTCGATCGACCGACTAAAGCCTGTTTATCTTCTTCCCGACGAGAAGCTCGACGAGAGTGAGCAGAACATCGACGATGACTTACTACATTAACTTCACCAGAGTCATCTGAACCTGGGACATCTCGATTTTCGTCGCCATCATACCGCCTATCTGAATTCGATTCCAATCTATCTACACCATCACCCAAAAGACGAGTTAGATTCCGCTGAACTACTAATTATCTTCCTAAATTATCAATAATTTTGATAACGTTCTCCAAGAAGGGGGTACTTGTGGGACGAGCCACAATATATTATAATATTATATTTCAACTTTTAATACAACATGGCAACATCATGTCAGCAAGTCAGCTGCGACTGGCTTACAAGCAACGCTGAAACGAATACGATACAAAACGAAACAAGGAATACATAGTTAACCATTAGGCTTGAGGATGCTCGCTGTTATTACTATATAGGACTACACATCATACGATCAACCCTCTTCTCCTTCTGGCAGCCACCGTGTGCGCATCGTTCAATAACCACCACAATTTTGTTATAAAACCCGTCTTCTTTTAAATATTTTCCATATAATAGAAATAATGGACGCAATTTTTTATTTCAGAAGTCGATTTTCAGATGTATTCAGATTCATTGCGCTTAATTCATTTATTTGTTTACATTTGTTTCTCTTTGTGCTTTTAGTAGTCAGTAAATCAGCTGTGATAATGCAAAAGATTTCCAATGCTGACAAGTAAATGGTGCTCAATCAGAGTCGCTTGGTGAGTTTTCGCGTAGATTAGACTTAAATGACCTCGGAGACGAGATTAGAACTATCATTTTTGTATGGTGAAATCTTGTTAAATGTATAAGACTAGTGGGATAAGCTATTCAAAACCCGAAATCTTGTGATTAAGTGTCGATCTGAGCATGGTATTATTTAAAAATTAAGAGATTTACTGTTAAAGTGGCTTATTTCATATCAGATGAACAACCGGTAAGTAATGGCGTCCTCACGGGTGCGTGCTAGGCCCAACTCTATATAGGTAACTTATATACAGCAGACATTCAAAGTGATAATAATGTATTAACATCGACTTTGCGGATGACACAGCCATAATATGCCAATCAGAGCGTCAAGAGTAGTGGAAAAGAATATAGCTTTGGTCGAACAATGGCTATCCAACTGGCGAAAAAATGTAAATTAACATAAAATGATTAACATTTAATAACATAAGCAAATGAGGTATCTTATCTTGGCCTTCATTTGAACAGAAGGCTCATATGGAGAAAACATATATCATATATATATGGACCCCAACTCAATTTTAATCTTCACGCATCTTCCACGGTTTTTAAAGCTAAAGGCGCTCTTTGTTTTGTTAAACGTTGGTCTAAACAATTTAGAGATCCGCTTACAACAAAAATTCTTTTTACATCTCTGAGTAGAGTATGCATCTGTGATTTGGAACCCTAGTTACTAAGTCCATTCGGATAAGTTAGAGTCCGTTCAAAAACAATTTTTACTTTTTGCCTTAAATCATTTGCATTTGGATTCCAGTTTAAATCTTCCCCCTTACACTAACCGTTTAAAACTTATAAATCTCCCGACACTCGCTAGTCGTAGAGAGATGCTTGGTATAATATTTCTTGTAAACTCATGAATGGGTCAGTCTGTAGCCCATCTCTCTTATCTGATATTAATTTTAACGTTCCTGCTCACTCTACCAGGCAGTTTAGACCCTTACTTTTAAAATTTTCTAGAACAAATTTTGAGTTAAACGTTCCGCCGTATATGTCATGATTTAAATTCTCATTCCAGCACATTTGATCTAACAGACTCACTCTTTACCATTAAAAAAATTATTTTATCTACTCTTAACAAGTAACATTTAAAAATAATAAACTTTAATCTAATTCTTAATTCTGGCTGTTGAAATTATTGTTTCTGTAGCTGAGCAGCTTAAGATCGCAACGCTTAAAACACTCTTGCCTTTTATAACTCGGCCAATTCCGCTCGTTCGCGGATTGCGCCAATCGGGTCGGTTGGGCGGGAGGAGGGTAATCGTTGGGTATTATTATATGAAAATAAGAGCAACAAATTTAAACTGACTTTTAAATAATAATTCTAATCTTAGCATTGACAACAAAGTTTTGTTATTCAAAGCGATGATACTGCTGATTTGGATGTATGCTATTCATCTGTGTGGTACGACCTGTGATCTAACACTGATATAATACAGAGGTTTTAGTCAAAAATCATTAGAGCTATAACGGGCTCACTATCGTACTATACATTCGTAAGGAAAATATTTACAAAGATATTGGTATTCCGTGGCAAAGAAAGAAGTAGAGCTGAAAGAAGTATGAACTTAAGCTCCGTAGCCATCCAAATCTATTAGGTACTACCTTGTTCTAATCAACGAAGCTCAAAAAGGAAAAATCTACTGGTCTTCTAAAGAGTTAGGTATCAGAAAACAGACTCACTTAAAACCTTGAACATGTTTTAAGATTTATTACTTATTGTTAGGCTTTAAGGAAGTAGATTTAATAAATAAAGATATAGTTATTAACCAAAAACAATTTTTCTCCCTGTGAAGTTTTATCAAATTACTATCCCTCAAATAAACGTGTATGAAATATACATATTATTTGATTATTTATTCTTCCATATCTATACTGTCATAAGTTAGATTAGGTTAAGTCGTAGGTACCAAAGATAATACAGGATTCTTCTTGGATAGCTGTGAATCTTGGTCATTTGTGATTCCCAAACTCTGATAGATCAACGAAGAGTTTTGAGCAGCTAATACTAATTCCAGCAACTTCACATGGTTCACTTAAAGTGCGTTTATGAGATCAGGTAAATCTAGACAGCTGAGACCATGATTATGCTACCCGCCATCTTCCATTCAACTTTGGCAATTTTCGACAAGTTGTATCTTACACAACCACACCTATTGTACAGTGTCCAGTAAGAACGGCTACTTGAATAATTTTAGAGTTTTAAAATACAATATTACTTTCACCTCATTTATGTATACTTGATAACATTTTTTTCTTTATTTTCTTTAGTATAAAACCTGCAGATATTATTCTTATTAATTTTTATAACTTTTACGAAGAACCTTTTTAATATACTGTTCGTAAGACCTTTAAATCTTCTTTTGTTTAAAATATTAAGTGCCCTCAGTGCTCTTTGCTATGCATTTTGTAGATGTACAGTCAAGGTACCTGATGGATTCCAAGAGTTCTAGGTGGGATTTGTGATTGAGCTGGGCACTCACAGAGTAGAATCGTTTCTCCTGTCTAGGTAGCAGCTGCGGCAAATTTTGTTGTAGCGGATGCCCCGTTATGGTAGCTGTAATATGTATTTTTCCTGGATCTATTTAATAAGTCCTTAGTTATTGTCTTAGCATTTAGTTACAGATTTTCATTTGTTCCGAGCTATTTGTTCAAATTGTGAATTGATCTCTCTCTTGATCGTTCTTAGCGAAAATGTTGAGCTTATATTGAGATAATACCGTCTTCCCCAACTAAACTTCTTTTCTATTCACTTCTAGACGGTATTCTCACATCAAATCATCTATTGAAGTTCAACGTTTGAAGGATATAATCTATCTATTTTGATTTCTTTGGAAATTGTTCAGAATACCGCTATGTTGCTACTTTCAGTATCAAAACGTCTGTGGACAGGGTCAGCCCGAGACAATTTACCGCCCTAGGCAAATGCTAAATTCTACACCCTTTTTAAGCCTATTTTGCCTTAACAACCAAATCTATAAGTTTTGAAAATAATTCAGGTCATTTTATTTAAAAAATACACTCACATAACTGTTTTAATTTTAGGAAATTTTGCCAATTCATAATGCCGTCAAGCGGTCGGGTCAGTCTTCCTTGACACAATGTAGAGCGGACTAACTACGGACACAGGAAGTGTTAGCAACATCCGTATTGCCGTAAATAAATTTGGAACGATATTTATTTATTCATTTTATTAAATAACGAGCAAATGACGTTTATTATCCTGGCATCTAGAGGTATACTGTAATACATTACTTCTCAACATCTGAGTACGCCATCCAGGATAACTCAACACACCCCCACAAAAACATCATACGTCGCACATTGCTTTTTATATTCCACATTTTATCCACGCATATACATATCTCCCGAATAATTGCACTTAAAAAATTAATTAGTTAGGTTAATTAGACAAACAAATCAATAAAAACATTATACATATGTGCACTTAAAGTATTTATTTATGTTTTAATAATAGTATTTAAATAATATTTTTAACTTTTAACGTAAATAATATGATGAAGCAACACAAGGCAATGCAGTTATACTTACATAAATAAAAAATAATAAAAAGAAAACTTAAAGAATTAACAAGTTCATATTATTGTAACATATATATATTCTGTTCAGTACATGTATTCAAATATTATATTAAGAGATCTTTGCTTACATTTTTAAAATGTTAATTTAAGATGCCTGTTTTTTTTTGTTTTTTGTATGTTGTTCAATCTAATTCATGCAAAAACTTGTCTTCTCTAAAAAAATATCTTTGAAGGTCTTGTATGTATTTTAAAAGTTCAAGAACCGTCGGAGGTCTTATGTGCGGCAAGCCACAACATTTTTTTTAACTAATGCAATGCTCTCGGGGAACTTAAAGATAAATTTTTGTGAATAACACATATTTTTAATCAATTATGCGGGGAAACCAATTAACCGGGTTCAATTATGCGGGAAAATTGTTAGATATCTGGTATACAATATATTTTTGACCGATCAGGTGGTTCAAATAAGCGCTAAAATCAATTAATCGGAGGATGGTGCAACATAAATAAACTTTATGTGGGATTTATTAAACAGTAGCGAGTGTTTCCAATGAATTTCGCCTTTCGTTTTACCCCGTGAGGGAATGACTTTTCTAATTTTTTACACTGTGCAAAAACGGCTGTGTATGAAAACGCTTGCTTTTTTTGATAAATATTAAATAAAAATCCAAATGATTTACTAACTGATCGTATCTTTCGCCGATTGAAAATTACAAATTAATTTTAAAATTTTGCTTAGCGTTGCGAATTGACTCACATGACTTAATAGCCCTGGTAACCCCTGCAAAGGCTGCGCTCTGTATTCCATTTAATTATCTGATGCTGTATTATTTCTTTAATACTGGCTACTAGTGATCCACATGTGGGAATTGGTATAATGACGGCCCTATATATCCAGTTGACTATATTCGGTTTTATGCCCCAGTTGGTGCGAAGTATTTTTATTCCTTTTTCAATATGTATTAGTTTTTCAGTTGAGTTGTGTATCGATCTTCTAGCTGTTTTGCTGTGGATGACAGGGAAATTGTAGTAGGGTAGATGAAATTAGGGTATTTGTTCTATTCGTGAATAAATACTATTGCTTTTGCACCTTCTCCGTTGAGGTGAAGCAGTATATCGTTCAGTGCACCAGAGAAAGGACACTTCTTGAGGGGTTCCCCTATATTAATAACTTGTTCTTGTCACTTAACCGATTATGTTCATAATTATCGATTGTATCCATAAGGATAGGATTGTATCCTGTGCTGCCATGTATCAGTGACTTATTTTGTTAAACGCAGTTTCTGTTGATCGCAGTCGATATGTTGCCCGTTTTGATTGAATTGATATGTATATCCATTAGCCTTTCGGTAGAACCTTCAGCATGAAAGGGGTTAGGCTTCTAAGTCTAAAATTCACCTTGACTCTTTTCCAGCTTCTTGATATATAAGATAGTCCGATATATCAAATTAAACATCCCATAAAGATCTGCTGTTTTCAATTCTAAAAACTGGTTATTAGCGTATGTGATTGCCTTCTTGCTTGCTATGAGACAAGATTGGTCTATTGTACTTGCTGCTTGTTTTGGTTGAACATTCATTGCCGTTGATTGCTGACATCAAGAGGAGTGCATATTGAAAAGAACCTCAAGTGAATCTCCAACTCTCTCCCTTCGTATTTAAATTAGCAATATTGCGTTGTTCTTCGGACAGTATTTTACTAAGCTGACAGTTTCTTGGCATCTTTCTTTTGACGTGCAGAAGGTCTGGAATGAGTCTGCCTTTTTGTATTGCTTCGCGATATCTTTATAACATTGCCAAATTTTGGCTTTATAACTTTCATTGAAGGCTTAGTTGTTATGTTCCTAAAATCACTGTTTCACCAAGGAGGGGACTTCATTTTCCTTCTTCTTCTTTACTGTCGCAGACATCGCTAACGCGGTTATAGCAGAGTTAACCATAGCGCGACAGTCGTTTCTCCTTTTTTCTGATACTCTGCCTTATCCACGTATAGCAAAATTCTTGTCTACAAGCAGGTGTTCAACGAATATGCACAGTCTCATATGGAAAAACTTTCTGACCATCTGAACACTGAAGCCAGGGCCCTTGTCTCTCAAAATAAATGGAAAGAAAGCAGAACTCACTAAAGTCGGCGTACGCCAGCAGTTGTAGACTCTTATAGGAGATAGTACCTTCCCTATGTGGTTCTTCAGCTCGAATTATTTTCTCCAGATTGAAGAAATCGTACGAAAAGAAGTCGCCTTGTCTGAAACCTCGTTGGAACCGGTAAAAATGTGGATTGATTGAAAGAGTTGGTGATAATTTTCCCAATCTTCTCCCCTTCTAAATGTAGGTCTTAAGTCTTGCTGACTTTGTTATTATTTATTCTACAGATTCCTGTAGCTATTCGATTCCCAGAGACTATCTATCAAGAGCGCAACATGTAAATGAAGATCAGTGGACACTGCCCTGCACACTATCGTGTCGTGGCTTAAGGAAGCAATTGAAGCTAAGGACTTCGCTGTTGGGACCTTCCTTGATATTGAGGGAGCTTTCAACAATGTCCTGCCGGAGGCAATCACCTCATTTTCAGTCTTCTGTGCGACTGAGTGGTCGAAACAGAATGGGGCAGCACGAGCGCGCGGCGGAATGTGAGCAGGGGAACCCCTCAGGGCGGGGTTCTTTCTCCTCTTCTATGGATTCTAGTCGTTAACGACCTTCCCAAAAAACTAGAGAATCTTGGCTGTCGGGTGATTGCCTATGTAGACGATGTAGCACTTATGGAGAAAGGAAAGTTTCTTAGCACCTTGTATGAGTTGTCGCAGGAATATCTCAGCGTTGTAACAAAATGGGCGGTCGGAAGTGGACTCGCCATCAACCCAAATAAAACAGAATGGTTTTATTTAGTAGAAGATACAAGATCCCTGTGGCACCGTTGCCGCAAGTGGGAGGTATTCAACCGGCGGATACAGTGAAGTATTTAGGGCTCATTCTGGATAAGAAGCGATTGCCCTATACTGCTGTTGAGGAGCTATTGGCAAGAGGTGGGGCCTCTCACCGGACCACCTTCGGTGGTCTATGACACCATAGTCAAGCCCATAATGTTCTGTGGAGTCTTTATGTGGTGGAGGGCTTTACAGAAAACCACACTTGCAAAGAAACTTGAGAGCGTTCAACCGGCTGCGCTCATCAGCATGTGCGGTGCATTAAGTTCCACCCCAACCATTGCACTTATTGCAATTCTGAACATAACGCCGGTGGACATTGCCGGAAGGTGTATGGCCGCAAAAATGGCTATTAGGCTCGGAGAATCTGGGTTCCTAAAGGAGCGTGTATCATATTGAACTCCGGCGGCTCCTTTTCTGCTCATATACCGACGAGGGAGATTTGCTGCTCCGGAGAGTGTCCACCTTCAGAGAAGTGACCATTCACTCAGATAGCAGAGCGGCGAAACTTACCTTGAACTCATTCAGAGTGCGTTCAGGGTTGGTCGAAGAGTGTCTGGCGTCACTGTCTCTGGCGGCGAGAGCATTTAGCGGAATCGCAGGTAACTGTAAAGCTGATGAGCTAACAAGGAAAGGCACCCTAGAATCGTTATCGGTCTTGTGTTCTACTACTGGATAGCTAGGCGTATGCTCGGTCAACGCTGGGCCAGCATTGGTACTTGCGCGGTCGCAAAAGCTTTTTGGCCCAAGATAGATCGCAGGAGACCTAGCGATCTCTTTGCCGTCATTAAGGCTAGTTTCTCATTAGTGGTGGGGCTCTTGATGGGCCACTGCCCTATTGGCATATATGATGTAAGACTGGGAATCTTACCGGACGCCGCATGCAGAAGCGGCTTGGAAGAAGATGTGGTAGAAATTAGACAGCACTTCCTTCTTGACTGTCCCGCGCTTGGGAGATCAAGACTTAGACATCTGGGGGCACATACCTTCAGACATCCCACCGAACTTGCGGGCGTAGAAATTAAACACTTTTGCAAATTTGTATTGGCTACCAAGCGTTTTGCCGATCTTTAATTCCGAACACGGGAGTTCTATTTTCAATGCCTTTACAAAGGGCTACGTCTATTAGTCCACGTACGATCTCTGTTCAGCCATCTAACCTAACCTATAGCTAATCGAACAAATTTATCCCAAGTTGTTATTCTAGGATTTCGATAGAATTTTTCGCAAATGCTGAAAAGCATTCTTGAGTGATCCGATATAAATGGCTTCTCGGATACCTTCCATATAGTGGGTCTTGCGTTTACGTCAATATGTATTAGGATGTATTCTACTTCGTTTTCATCTGTTAGTGTTTTAAGAGATTCGTGTCACCTCGTCAATGTTCAAACATCAACGCCAATGTGTTGATGTTGGCAATGTCCTTGTGTGGCAATTGATATCATGAAATAATCATTCTCGAAATGGCGCCGTCGAGAAGGTAGGTTCGAGCTCATATAGCAGATGGTTTGAGTACTTGAACCGTTTAAACTTTTTATGAGGAGGACCAAATTTATGTTGAAAATGAAAAAAAGTAGAAATTTATTTCTTGAGAAAAAAAGATTTCATATTTTAAGACTTAGGCTGAACCCACACCGGATTAGTCAAAAACGTCTTTGACTAATAAGACACAAAAACGTCTTGTGCTATAACCCACACCAAACGAAGCACAATGCGAAATTTTTTCTTTTTGGCTCGATTAGATATAACACTATGCCTATGAAAAACAACGGTGCAGCTATAAGCAACGAAATGTGTTTTTCTGTCTTGTCTTGTTTGCTTCATTTGGTGTGGGTTGCGCCGTAGCTCAGCATGTATTGATGGGCAACAAAAACGGTTTTGTCGCATTTGTAAGGAATTTAGCATAAGATAGTAGTTTTGAAGAATTATAGTATGAATAAAGCAGTCATGAAACAAAAACGAAGGTGTCATCATTTAACTGGCCCAGTCGTTAAAAAAGGCCGTTCTGGTTTAACGAGTGAGTATCTAGGTGGTTGGAAATATCAAGAAAACCAAAGACGTGTAAAATATAACACAGTAACACACAAGTAGCAACACCTACAGCCACTGCCTAAGCGTCTTATCTATTGAAAAACTCTACTACTATAAATTGTATAAGTAGTCATTACAGCAATATATGTATGAATTAGCAAAACTTAAGATTTGTGGCAGCATCGGTATTATAACAACATAAGTAAAACCAGTATTTAAATGAGCAGCTGAGTTTAACGTAAGAGCTGAAAATAAAATCTGAAATATATCTAAACAACATTTAATTTAAAATATGTATATAATATATTTATGGTAAAAGCAAGCGTTATCGTACTGCAAAAAGTCGGGTGAAATCGAACGTTTTATACTATTAATATATATATACTATATAATATATACACAGTGGTCCGATTACGCTCATCTACGAACTCGTATTTTTTTTATTAAGAAACCCGGACGGACGGACAAGCGACGGACGAACAATCATCCTATATCTATCTCGATTAGATCTAGGTGATACGTACAATTATGAGGTGAACAAACTATAACTCTTTAGCAACAGGTTGCAAGAGTTTAAAAATAAATAACATAATACAATACATTGTTACATATGTAGTTACCAGTGACCACAACAAACGTCAAAGAAGTTCAGTATATTATTCCAGGAAGGAGTATGACTTTAACATATCTCGAATTCGCAACTGAAATTCCCAGGAAATAAAACGAGGGCGGTTGAAGAAATAAGTAAAACAAAATTATAGTAAGAATAACAAATACAAATAAAACTTCAGAAAGCCTTGAAAGTGAAGTTATTTCTCTTTTAAGCTCAAAAACCAATTTTTCGTACTTCTGCGTAATATTAGCCCATATCTTAGCGAATTATCAACCGATTTTTAATTTAAGAACGGTTTAAAGAACAAGATACTGACACCTTTCGAATAATATATAAATGTCGAAGATATCTAAACAAAGCTTAAGAGATTTATCATTTATTGCACAAAAACCTTAAATTTTTTTACACTTTTTCTCCTTTTTTTGCTTTGGCGATATTTTGTGATGTAAATGTTGTGAGGATGGAGTCATGTGTAGAAGTTCACGCAAGTGAGGAAAGTTCTCTGATCGCCATTCACTTGGGAGTGGCCAGAAACAATTCTTTTACATAAGACTCAAGCAGCTCACGACTTACGGTCTTTGACCAAGTATCCTCTGGGTAGCCTAAGAAAATCTGTTTGAAGGCGAGCTAAAGTGAGAAGCCGAAACATTCCCTCCGCAGGGTTGCGCACTGGGTTTGGAACCCGCCAGGTAAAAAATCATACTAATGAAAAGGAAAAACAAGCCTCGGGTGAGTGACACCCCTTTTGATGACGACCATGGCAAACGAAATAAAGACTACGAATTGAGGGCATGCACCTGGAATGTCCGGTCCCTTAATTGGAAAGGTACCGCTGCCCGGCTGGTTGATGTCCTCGTGAAAGTAAAGGCTGACATCACCGCCGTCCAAGAAATGCGATGGACGGGACAAGGACAGAGACGAGTAGGTCCTTGTGGCATTTGGTGTGGGATTCGTGGTGGGAGAGAGACTCCGTCGCCAAGTACTATCATTCACTCCAGTGAATGAACGTCTAGTCACAATCCGCATCAAAGCGAGGTTCTTCAACATATCGCTAATTTGCGCCCACGCCCCGACAGAAGAGAAGGACGATGTGACCAAATGACTTATATGAGCGCCACGATGTCAAAATCGTGCTTGGCGACTTTAACGCCAGGGTGGGAAAAGAAGATATCTTTGGCACTACGGTCGGTACATTCAGCCTCCACGAGGAAACATCGCCAAATGGGTTGAGGCTGATCGGCTTCGCCGGGGCTCGAAATATGGTTATCTATAATACTAGAATCCAACAAAAGATACTTGGCTGTCTCCGGATCGAAAAGCCACCAACCAGATCGATCATGTTGTAATAGACGGAAGACACGTCTCCAGTGTTCTGAGGTCTTAACATCGACTCTAACAACTATCTGGTTGCAGCCAAGGCAAAAAACGCACGTTAACAAACACAAGGAAGGTTCGAGGTCGAGAAGCTGCAATCACAATAGACAGCCGAACGATTTACTACTCGGCTTGCACTCCTGCACTCTGAGAGCACTCGTCAACAACTCGGTATAAGGGAACTGTGGGACGGCATTTCAAACTCCCTACGTACAGCTGCAACCGAAACCATTGGTTTTCGGAAAATGCAAAAGAACAGCCGGTACGACGAGGAGTGCCGTGTCGCAGCGGAGAGAAAACAGACTGCCTACCTCGTAACGTTACGATCGACCACAACGCTTGCGGGATGGGATTGATACCGAGAGTTAAAGAGAGAAGCGAGACGCATTTGCTGGCAAAAAAAGAAAGACACCGAAATGCGTGAGTATGAAGAACTTGATAAGCTGGCCGACAGGGGTAATGCTCGAAAATTCCTTGAAAAAATGCCGCGGCTTACTGAAGGTTTCAAGACCGGAGCATGCTCTTGTAGAACCCCCAAAGGTGATCTAGTCACCGATGCCCAGAGCATACTTAAATTATGGAGGGAACACTTCTCCAGCCTGCTGAATGGCAGTGAACGTACAACACCAGGAGAAGGCGAACCCGATTCCCCAATCGATGACGATGGGGCAGACGTTTCATTGCCCGAACATGAAGAAGTTCGAATAGCAATTACCCGCCTGAATAACAGCACAGCGGCGGGGGCCGATGGATTGCCGGCCGAGCTATTCAAACACGGCGGCGAAGCTTCTTTATATAATATGGTCGGACGAAAGCATGCCCAACGATTGGAATTTAAGTGTGCTATGCCCAATCCATAAAAAGGGAGACCCCACAATCTGTCGGTAAGCCTCCTCAACATCACGTATAAGGTTCTATAGAGCGTATTGTGTGAAAGACTAAAGCCCACCGTCAACAAACTGATTGGACCTTATCAGTGTGGCTTTAAACCTGGCAAATCAACAACCGACCAGATACTCAGCATACTCCAAATCTTGGAAAAGACCCGTGAAAGGAGAATCGACACACACCCCCTCTTCGTCGATTTGAAAGCTGCTTTCGACAGCACGAAAAGGACCTGCCTTTATGCAAGGAAGCAAAGCAAATCGACGGAATATCTCCTGTCATCAAATAAACAGTTGTCGCACTCGCGACTTGGCTCTCACGTCACTGTTGACAGTCATAACTTTGAAGTTGTAGATAATTTCGTCTATTTAGGAACCGGTATAAACACCACCAACAATGTCGGCTTGGAAATCCAACGCAGGATTACTCTTGCTAATAGGTGCTACTTCGGACTGAGTAGGCAATTGACGAACAATAGGCCTCTCTCGACGAACAAAAGCCAAACTCTATAAGTCACTCGTTATTCCCGTTCTGCTATATGGTGCAGAGGCTTAGACGATGACAACAACTGATGCGAGTTTTCGACAGAAAAGTTCTGCGAAAGATTTATGGTCCTTTGCGCGTTGTCCACGGCGAATATCGCATTCGATGGAACGATGAGCTGTGTGAGATATACGGCAACATTGAATTAAAAGACAGCGGCTACGCTGCACATAGGAGCATTTGGTCTCGAAAACCTAACACGAAGGGGAAAATGTTTAAGCTTATATGTTAAGTAGAAACCCTGTAGTTTACTAAGAAGCATAATTCAAAGCTCGACCTCGTCCGACACTATAACAAAAGCACTAATTTCTAAAAAATTAAAAAAAATGTAGTTTTTTTAATGATTAATTGTTTTTCGGAAAAAAAAACAAAATAATACATTTACTAAATTAATCTTTATATCATTAATATTAAATACATACCATGTTGTCCAGAATCCATAAAAAATATTTTCCAGAATTCACTTCACCCAACACAAAAAACCACTTGCAATTTCGAGAACAACAGAGAGTTTCGCCTATAATCACGTGCATACCGAACGAAATCTAGGTTCCGACTACTTGTGTGTCAATATAGCGGGCTGAAGGTCATTCATTTAAACGGTTCATTGTAAACGGTTACTTAGGTACTAAAAAAATCTACATTGAGTAGTATCGCTGAAAGAGGTTGGTCTTGTGATGAACGAGGGCAAGATAAAATACTAAAAGGCTGCATACAAAGATTCCTCGCGTTTTGAAAACTACGTCACTATTGGTATCCTAGAGCATTCGAGGAAACTGTCCTGGCTAGGCCATGTCGTTCGCATGGAAGATGATGCTCCAGCGCAAAGCTCCTTCAACTCAAGACCCATGGCTGAACATCGGTAACAAGGGCGCCCAGACAATCAATGGAAGGACAAAGAGCAAAGCGAAATTTGTAACGAACGTAATTTTGCAATAAATATTATTAAATGCAAATATGTAGATCAAAAGTACCTTTTTGATCTTTTTTTGTCAGTACCGTCAGTTTCACGTTGTACTGACTTCATTTTGTTTTTTTCTCCGAAACTTTTTCAATTCGTGGTGGACGTGTTCGCTTTTTTCATGACTGAACTAGTCCAGATTATGGCGGAAGTCTAAGTGCATAATTTTGGGAATTTTAGGTCGGATGAAAATACCTACATAAATACATAGTTATATAGTATATCAGTGTTCAAGGCTGTCATTATAAAAAGTAAACAAAACAATCTATTGAATTGAAAACAATGAAGTAAAAACAGTGCTCACAAATTGTGTATAAGAAACATAAATAGTTGGCGCGCAAAAAAAACCGTAAAAACAAAAAAAAAAATCAAAAGAAGGAAGGAAAGAAGGAAGGAAAGACAAAGTTCGGGTGCCACCGAACATTTTATACTCTTGCAACTTACGAGAATCAAAGCCAGGGATATGCTTTATGGTGTAAAACATGAGGATCGAAATCCAAGCAATTTTATATAATCATATACTATATATAACTCCTATTCTGACAGACACATAAGTTTATGTCATTTACTAAAAAATCATATATACGAGTAGTCATATTATATATGTATAGTAAAATCAGCCAGATATTCGAAAATCCTGATATTAGGTATACAGGGGGTGAGTTAAGTTTTCGCTCAAATTAATGTATTTTTGATACAAAGATGCACTTTTATGAGTAAAACACGCTCTCTTTTTTTATTGGGATAACTCACATATTGGCTGATATATGCGGTACAAAGTCACCCAAAAGTTCGAAAATCTTTATATTGTATTCAGGGAAGTGTTGGTCCGATGCAACACATTTTTGACATACAGACATATCATTGTCAGAGAAGGATTATTCCTGAATAGCAATTATATATTTTAGACATTGAGCGATATTTTCGAAAAAAGTCGACTATAGATATTGGGATCTAAATATTCGGTACATAGGAGCTTGAACAGTTTTTATTAGATTTGAAAAAATGTTGGTCATAAGGTGGCATATACTAATATTATATACCGTTATATTAACTGCTTCTTGATGTACTGGAATGATATGAAAAGAATATATAAGAATATGAATATGAAAAGAATGCCACTTACCAAATTTATCCCGTGATATGGGATTTCACTAAAAAGGCGGTGCTACGCCCATTGTCAAATTTTTACCCCTACCCCTACAAAGCATAATCGTACTATCCTGACGCCAAAGTTTTACGTTTATGGCGCATTTGATTATTGATTTATCCCGCTCTTAGCGATTTTGAACTGTACCGTTATATGGGGAGTGAGCAGGGTTTTCATCCGAGTAATTCCGTTTTCCGTGGCTGTGGTCCGATTACGTCCATCTACTAACTCGATTTTTTTTTTGTACTAACCTGCATACCAAGTTTCATCAAGATAACTTACAGCTTGCACGGACGGACAGACAGACAGTCAACCGAATTTCAACTTTTCTCGTCATCCTGAGCATTTATATATACTATATAACCCTATATCTATCTCGATTAGTTTTAGGTGATACGTACAACCGTTAGGTGAACAAAACTATAATACTCTAAAAGCCAGAAATTTTAAATGGCAACAGATTTGCATTACTGAATGCCAAACCTCCTCCAATCTATTTGAGAGAGCTCAAATTCGCTTGACTCCAAATAATAAGTAAGTAATATATAGACACAAACAATTTTCGCATAGTGCCTTTGAAAAGGTAACATAGATGAAACATAAAATCATACATACACCGAAAAAAGTTGCATGGATGTTGTAAAATACTTGTCGAATAATAACAAGAATTACTACTCTTACCAACTCATGAGTTCAAAAGTCCTAATAGTTGTCATAAAACGTTCGGTAGACTTTAACGACGTTAAAGAAGCACTGGTAAAAGGTGGTTTTAGTATTAAATGTATGGACACACGAAATCATATTGCACCCAATGTCTGTGTGGTGATTTACATCCCACATCAAAATGTACTCTTAATAAAGAGGATTTAAATAAAAATGTAGTAACTGTGGGAGAAATCACATTCTAAAGTATAGGGGTTGCCTTGTATATAAAGACTTAAAAAAGAAATTTCCTGTCGGAATTCAAGCACGTTGTAATCAAATGATAAATATTTCTCCTAGCGAAAATATTGAAATCCCTGAAAATTTTTTAAAACCGGGTAATATTAAAAATAATGCTACACAAGAGAGCTATGCAAATGTGGTGAAAGACAACACTGCACAAACGCAATTACCCCAAAATCAACTAAATAGAAGATTGAAACTATGATTTTCAATCTTACACAATTTATGTCTACAATGAAAAATATGATTCAAGAGATAATCAAAGCACAAAAACAAATGTTGCAAACTTTCTTAAGTAAAAACTGAGCGTCTTGAACATTTGTATATGGAATGCTAACGGTGTTAACCAACATAAACTTATTAGATTTCTTGATGTAAATAATATACACACATGTTATGCTACTCATCTTATGAATAAAAACAATTCCTTTATACCGGGATTAAACTTTATGTTCACCCAGATTTAAAGGCACATGGTGAAACAGCAGTGTTGGTTAGAAAACTATTAAATCACCACGCATTAGAATCTCATGCTACAGCGCAGTTACAAGCTACAAGAGTATCTACACAAAATCGCTTCGGTGACTTAAACTTGACGGCTATATACTGCGCACCTCGGTCTAAAATTACAGACAACAATTTAAAGAGTTTTTCGAACGCTAGGTCATAGATTTCTAGCAGGAGGAGATTCAATAAATGTACTTATCTATCTTCTGATCATTTTCCTGTACTAATCCATAGTCGTTGATCCAAAATACGTGAGTAGCTACATTAATATTGAGTACAAAATAAATACAAGAAGTTATATTGACGAAAGCATAAGAGAGCTCACTGATATAATAACTAATGCAGCTGGCTTAGCAACACCAAACAAACACTATGAGCCGCTTGATCCCAGAAAAATCACTAATAAAGAAATAGAAAAGCTTGCTTGAAAAGGTATTTTAACCTAATTGCTCAAAGAACAACTTTAAGCTGGCCAGTTTATCCAACACAGCTAACGAGTCCTTCGAGTCTTTTAAGACTTCACCATTATTAGAATCATAAAAGAACTTAATCAAAACAGTCGCCAGGGTACAATAATATTACTCCAAAAATGCTATTTGAGTTACCAAATATTGCTGTAGAGGTGATCTGTTTGCTCTTCAATGCACTTTTTAGTGTCAGATACCATATCATGGATACAAATCAATCAGTCTTCTAATATTAAAAAAAAATTCCTTTAAATTGTATAAAATACTAGCTGACCCGGCAAACTTCGTTCTGCACAAAATACATTTTTTTTTTTCATTTCAAAAATTACACCGTTATTGGTTTTAATAGAATATGAACGATTTTTCCTAATTTCATTGTGTATACTTTAAATACCGACTTTTTTGTCCTTGACAAAGTCCTAATATTGAAAAATAGTGAAGAAAAAATTATTGCTGAGTTTTTTGAACTGTTTTTGATAAAAAATTTAAATAAAAAAACATGATATACAGGCAGGTTCTGCAATTTACTTCCGAGTGAAATTTTGTGGAAAATACCTTCTGTACCTAATTTGACAAAATTTTTACAAATTTTACTCGGAAGTGAATTGCCAGAACCTGCCTGATAAAAATTTCTTTCGAGAGTACATTAATGCTTTTTGAATTTAATTGCTTGAAAAATGCTACTCTTTCCAATAATGCTGACACATCGCGTCCAGGATTTCTTGACAATTTAATAAAATTAAGTTTGTACTATTCTCATTCAATTTTATTAGTTTTAATCGAGTCTCGAAAATATATAATTTTAGTACATATTTAGTTTAAGGCTGCACGGTACACGATATTTTTGGTTTTCTGTTCCGCGGCGTAAATAAACAGTGAGGAAGGTTTTCCAACACGGGAACATGCCACATAGAGCTGGCCATGTGAAAAGCAAGACATTTCTAAATCTGCCTTTGTGACTTGTTTATTTTCATCGCAAATGCAAGTTTCACTGGGAACTGCAAACGTCTGAATTGGAATGGCAAATCTGTTGAAGTTAATGGAATTCGGGGAAGTAAGCATTCCTCTCCCTTGAACGGGCCTTTCAAAATGCTTGCCACTATTAAATTGTCCATTAGCTTGGTCACAATCAGTCGAGTACCATTGCACAGTTTGGGAGCATGAAGATTCCGTAGCATAATAACTACAGACCCAACTTTGAGACGCAAATTATGAGGCGGCATTCCAGGTGGCATCAAAGAGTTTAACCCTAGACAGCTAACCTTCGTCGATTCGACGAGTACGAGAAAGAATATTCGTTGCCTCTCTTGCCCGCGAGGTTTGATCATCCCAACGTTGCTTGTCAACTCAGTGTTCGCTGAGCTTTTCTTAGAGGCACACGTGTTTGGTGGGTAAGTACGATATTTTTCTAGATATTACGATAATGCTCGTCGTTTCGACGAATGGTTAGGGATTTAATGTAATATATGTTTTTTATTTTTTACAGTTTTAATCATGTCTTCAAGGCGATTGCTGTGTGTGGAAAGTATAATGCGTTTATTAATGGACGAGGACGATGACGGGGCATTGGAGGAATTATCCGATAGCGAAACTGAAGACACTGAATTGGTGGATAATGTTGAAAGTGATAATCAGTCAGAAGAGTCGTCATTACTTTCGGGCGATGAAGACATTCATGAGGGGGTTTCTGGTGCTTTGATGGATGATGTGCCGGGACTTGCAACACCTTCTGCTTCAAACGAATAAAGCTCAGGTAACGATCCTAGTATTTTGGCATTCTCAAGCAGCACTATCCGCAGTCGGTCCCGTCATGTTTGGGCTACGCGCAAAGGGCGAACTTCGAATAGAACTGCAGCAATAAATATAGTACGTGGAGCCAGGGGGCCAACTCGCGCAGTAAAGGATATTGTCGACCCGCTAATGTTATTTGAACAATTCATAACAAATCAGATAGTAGACGAGATTTTAAAATGGACAAACTTAGAGATTGAGATAAAAAGAACTATGAGTCAATATCATCTACGCAAAAAAACACTAGCAAAGAGGAGATCAGAGCCCTGTTGGGAATTATGGTGTTAACTGCAGCATTGAAAGACAACCATCTGACCCTTGATGAATTGTTCAATTCAGAGTATTGTGGTACACGATATGTATCTTGTATGAGCCAGGTGCGAATTCCTCCTTCTATGTCTACGTTTTGATGATAGAGCAGTTCGCTTACAACGGCAAAAAAACGATCCTTTTACCCCCATAAGAGATATATGGGAAATGCTTATTGTCCAGTGCCGCCAAAACTACGTTCCCGGAACAAATGTTACTGTTGATGAGCAGCTACTGGCTTTTCGCGGCAGGTGCAAGTTCAGAATGTATATACCAAATAAACCCGCCAAGTATGGGGTCAAGTTAGAAATGATGTGTGATAGTGGCACAAGGTATATGGTCGACTGTATACCATATCTCGGAAAAGGAACCAATGAAGGAGGGATGCCTTTGGGAGAGTACTTCGTAAAGGAACTTACTCGTAGTATTCACGGCACGAACAGAAACGTTACCATGGACAATTGGTTTACCTCAATACCACTAGCAAAGCAATTACTTCAGCAGCCTTATAAGCTGACAATTGTAGGAACATTACGTTCTAATAAAAGGGAAATTCCAGAAGAAATGAAGAACAAGAAAAGGAGTAACAGGAATAATCAAACCACCGAAGTCAATACATCCAGAAAGGTGAATACATCGATGTTCGTGTATGATGGACCCCTTACACTTCTTTCCGTCAAACCTGAACCATCAAAAATGGTTTACATGCTTTCCTCTTGTGATGAGGAAGCCTCAGTTAATCCAATAAAATAAAATAAATAAAATAATAATAAAAAACCACGCATGATAGAGTTCTACAATTCTACAAAAGGTGGTGTTGACACATTTGATCAAATGTGCTCTGTAATGTCATGCAGCAGAAAAACCAATCGATGGCCAATGTGCATTTTCTATGGAATGATGAATATAGCATGCATCAACAGCTACATACTTTATTGCCACAATGTCTCGGTACAGGGTGAAAAAATACTGCCTAGGCGTGATTTTATGAAGAAGCTGCATTCGCAACTTGTAGAACCTTGGCTGAAAATCCGACATGAAATTCGTACCATGCCGACCCACACCAAAAACAAGATAATAGAATAAACCAGAAGAAATGTCTGTTATGTGTTTCTTTATTTTATGTTTTTTTTTATAAACATGTTGTCTTCTCGGATCTTATTAAAACTAGTGCCTTAATTAAATATGTATTCAACAAATACAACTTGAAATAGAATATAAAATGAATGTTTTATTTTGTACAATAGTTTCTGAAATACATATATTTGCAATTAAAATAATTAAAGATTGTTTAAATGCATGAAATAAAGACACTCTAACAATGCTCGTCGAATCGACGAATGGTTAGGGTTTATAGGGGGCTACTGAAGGTTAGCTGTCTAGGGTTAAGAACTCCACTGGGTAATTTACTACCTCGTCTTCATTTTCAACGCGTTCGATTGATTTATATGACCGCAGATCTTCCGGAATTTGATTTTGATTCGTCCAATTCAAGTCGTTGACATCCATATTTTTTGCTGCTAAAACTGCGCGCGTGCTTAGCCAATCGTAGTTACCATAATTTTGAGCAATATTTGGATATACACTACTGATTAGTTCATATTTATTAGATGTGAATTGGCAAATCGTAGTTGGAATCGATATTAATCCACTGCAAGAATCTATCCGAACTTGTCCATTTCCGATTCGTAGCAGCTCTTTTGAAAAAACCTCCGCAGTTCTATCGTTTTGCAGCAAAACTCGCATATTCATGGTCAATGAAATGGTTTTAACAAACCTCCACAAATGCGATGACTTCAGACATGCGTTTAGCTAATCCGCCGCTGTTGATTTTGGAATCACGGGAAGTGTTTGTCTAAAGTCGCCCGACAGCAATATCATCACTCCACCAAAGCAACGATTATTGTTGCGCAAACCTCTCAGTGTTCTGTCGAGTGCTTCTAATGATCGTTTGTGGGTCATTGTGCATTCATCCCATATGATTAACTTACATTTTTTTAAAACTTGTGCCATTGCTGATTGCTTTGAAATATTGCAAACAGGACTTTCGTGTATTTGCAAGTTTAATGGAAGCTTTAATGCTGAATGTGCCGTTCTTCCACCTTCTAAGAGTGTTGCAGCAATCCCGGTAGATGCAAGAGCTAATTCAATACCACCTTGACCACGTATTGCTGCTAGTATTAAAGACAATAGGAACGTTTTGCCAGTCCCGCCGGGCGTATCGAGGAAAAATATGCCACCGTTTCCACTATCTACAGCATTTATTAGCTGACTGTACGCACTGCTTTGCTGTTCATTCAACAGTGGAACATTTGTTTGTACTTGTTGTTGCAAGTGAGTTATATCGTAAGCACGCTCGCGTTCCAATTCGCGTCTCACTAAATCCCTTGTTTGACGACTTGGTGCCGGCATATGAACTTCAATCAATAGTTTTCCACTCATAAGTAAACATAAATCTTCAATAAGGACTAATGCTTCATTGTAGATGTCAGCGTTCATTTGTAAGTCGACATTTCTCGTCGCTAATCGCAGGCGATGCAAAATATCTTCTGCCATGTCATCTTTGTACGTATCCCATAATAGACGCGGGTTTGAAGGCTGACATGTCGAAATTATAATAGCGAAAAGTGTACGAACTGCAGTGGCTGGTGAAGAAGCTATTGCATCCGCTAGCGTTTGATTCCAGTGACTGTCGTGTTCAAGCAATTGCAATTGTTGATATGCTTCTTGAAATGTTGCACAAATGGTTCCATCTACAGTCCTCAATGATTCAAATGAAGTTGAACCGCGTACATTAATCAAAAGCAAACGTAGGTAAAAGCAATCATCGTTCCTTGGATGGATTGTGTAAATTCTTCCCAATGCATCAGTTGAAAAAACACCTGGATAACCATCTACCGGATGGCCGTTCTTCCTGCGCAACCATTTCTTCGACGATGCATTCCATGTATAATACCGAGGCATCTCCGAGTAACGCAATGTTCTCGCGAACGGATCACTGGCGCAAGTTGCAAAGAAACTTGTTAAAGTGGTTGCTGGTGGTATTTCCGTTCGCTGTACTATGTTCTCTGCGTTGAAATAAACTCGCTAGCCATTCTCCAAATGAGCTGCCAGATGCACAACAGTAGGATGGCGTTCATGAATTGCAAATGAAAATATTCTCCAGATTGCTTCATTGCAGTTCACATATCTGCCCATTTGAAATTTTCTAATTTCATCTCGTTCAACGCCAATAACCGCCATATCGCTTCCTTTGGTGACATATTTGCAAACATACTTAATTGATTTTATTGAACTGCAATACTCAACATTTATATGTGTTTTGAATGCCTTAGACAAAATTGGCGAATATGGAACGGTCCATGTGTTATCAACCACGAAATTCTTTTCCTTCAATTGAGTGATGAATGTTCTGCCATTGTCAGCGGGTGAGCGACGCCGATAGAGAGGGTATCCTTCGTTTCCAGTTTGAGTTTCCGAAATAAAAGCACGGGGATAGCGTTTTTTGCATTTACTGTCCGACATACAAACCGAAGATGGATCGTGTTCTCCGCATGGCCCATGAACCATATTGGCCATCACCACTTCGTGCAACTCTGGATCTATTTCAACATCAGGAATTTCGGCGGAAATGATGTCATCAATTTGGTCAGGTGTAATTTTCTCCACCATCCAAAGAAGAATGTGTGCGTGGGGCAAACCTCTCTTCTGCCACTCCACTGAGTACATCGAGCATCGAACAGTGCCATATACACGTTGTTTCGTTATAAAGTCCATCAAACATCTTAGTTTTTGTTTAAACACCTGTGCTGTAACGTCGTGGTGATCGCTTGGTGATTGACCGGGATGCAATAGATTCGTAATGTCTGGCCATTTTGGATTGCAAGTAAATGTAACAAACAAATCCGGCCGTCCATAATTGCGCACGTAAGTCATCGCATCCTGGGAGTACTCATGCATGTATCTAGGACTGCCAATGTATGTCGATGGCAAAATATAGAGTCGACCAATATCTGTAATATCCGCATCACCATTCATTGCATCTCTTAAGTGAATATACTCTTCAGATCGCAACTTTGACTAATTGTATCGCATGTAATTAAGTCGTTCTGTCTCAACTTTAACGTACATGTCAACTGCATACTGTTGAAATAACCGTCCATATCTCAGTAAGTGGTTGTCATAGTTTTGGCGAATCATCATTCGATATGCGTAAAACTTCTTTGAACTGACTTTTTTATTTGTCTCGACACCTAAAAGCTTAAATTAACTATATGAAGTAGCAAACAAAAATTTTTTTTTACTAACCATTCACCGGATTTATCATCTTATATCCTAAGTGATATCCGTCTTCTCCACGGCAGAACATGAGCGGATATTGCATTGCGTCGTAAGACCGATGTGTCTCACTTATCCGTTTTAGTGCGTTTTGATTTCTACGTTTGATAACAATATCACGCGACTGCAAATTTTCTCCAACAACAACAATTGATATTTCGCTAACTGTAGGTGCATTATATTGTCTTTCATGTGTCCCTGTTGGTCTTTTGTCCGCTTGTATGATTATACTATGATCATCTGTTGGCATACGTTCCAACGAAATCGTAAACGGTTTAATAATTGTGTTCGTGTAACATTTGCTGCAATTGTTCGATTATTTCTCTTTTCGTTGTATTGAAGATAGCACAACGCCGATTTACTTCATCATGTGAATCTCCCAGAAAGTAAATTTGGAGATATTTGTGTTCTTGATCTGGATGCGGCAACAGCGATCCAGCGAGATGAAAAATTTGCCCATGAACCTGTATAATTGGAGGAAAGCTCTGTAGTTTCTGTCGAATATTGTTTGGCAAAAATACCTTAAACGTTGGATTGTAGTTTTGTTCATTTACAATTTCACCGCCAAACGACGTCATTTGAAAGCAATCGTTGTAAATTTTAGTGTGCTTTAAGAAATGGCTCGAGTGAGGAGATTCACCGTAAAGCAGCTGGAACAATGGCTGTGGTGGTGGAAGCAGTTCTGGCAACTTAACCTTTCCCCCGGCGCAACATAACACTGGCGGTTCATTTTTAAATTTGACTGCATTGCAATATTGACAAACTACTGACATCTGACCGATTTGAACAGATGCACTATATTGAATGTTTGGATCATATCAAAAACCTGCCCGTTCAATGTTCACAAAAGAAAGATGTTGCCGCTGTTGTCGTCGAATAATTGCATGTTGTGATCTTACTGCATCACTTTGGCGAGCACGAACTTCCCTTCTTCTCGATCGTTGTTGCTGATTGTGAACTTCCCTTCTTCTCAATCGTTCTTGCTGATTGTATGTTTGGTTGACATCTTCTAACTGGTGCGTGCTATTCTCCAGCAGTGTATTTCGTGGTGATACCCTCTCAATAACACTTTCCCTTTGACGTGCTCTGCTATTTCGTGTTCTCCTTGCGGCCTGGGAACTCCGAGAAGTGTTACCATACGTACTGATTCTTGGCATCGTAACAAATATCTAATTGGAAATGATCATTCATTTGTATAAAGTTCATATAAGGTTTTACTGACCAACAACTTACCTTTGAAAACTCCAAAAATGAATGAATTAAACTAAGGAAGCGGATCAATTGAATGATAAATTCCAATGTACATAAATCGGTATTCGCCAACACGCTAAATCACTTTCAATAAATAACTTTTTAAAACAAAATATATCAAGATGTCAGTAAAGCAAGGCGCATTTTTATTGTCCTCTAAATTTTGCGTGTTCGATTGCAAAGCAAAATTGACGTTTAATTTAATTTGTGTTTGTTTCATAAAACTGCCATTTCCATAAACCAAAAAGCACGTAACACAACCAAAATTACGATATAACCGCTACTGTCACCGATAAATAAACAAAAATAGCAAGAAAAAACCAAAATGTCGTGCTAGGTGGAAAATGAGATAAATATATGGTGGATTAACAACCAAAATAATTAAAGATTGTATGGGAGGTACCACACCCCCTTTTTCGATAACGCCAAGTTTTATGGGTGAGAATGGTGTTGTTTCCTATAGTTCTATACCAATTTTCATGTTCCTACCTTAAACACTTTTGAAGATATTCACCTTGAAAAATTCAGTTTGTATGGGAGGTGCCACGCCCCCTTTTCCGATTACCCCTTCTTTTATGTGTAAGAAGGCTTTAGATACCATATATTTCATAGCCACAAGCCATCATAGGAGCGGATTTTCTATCGCATTTCAACTTAGCAGTCAACCTACGACAACGCAAACTCATCGACGACGTCACAAAACCAGCAGACTGTGTTTAATATCAACTCATAAAAAGGTAGTTTCCAATTTACCTTACACTAAATATTATCAGCCGTTCCACGATTTATTGAGGGAATTCGAAGACATCACGATGGAAAAGTTTTCAGTCAAACAACAACAACATTTGGTCACGCACCATATCGTCACCAAAGGACCACCCGTCTTCTCTAAACCGAGACGCTCCCGAGAAGTTATAAGCCGCAAAAGCCGAGATACAAATCTTGCTGAACGCAGGGATCTGTCGTCCATCGCGCAGCCCATGGGCAAGCCCGCTGCACATGACAAAGAAGAAAAACGGCGAGTGGAGGCCATGCGGGGATTTCAGACGACTAAACGTCGTCATCGAGCCTGACAGGTACCCTCTGCCACACGATTTCACTCACTCCCTGCACGGTTGCAAAATTTTTCCACATTTGATCTGCGTCGGGCCTACCACCAGATTCCTGTGGAGCCGAACGACATACCAAAGACTGCAATTACAACGCCATTCGGCATGTTTGATTTTCCATTTATGTGCTTTGGTTTAAGAAATGCCAGTCAAACATTTCAAAGATTCATGGATCACATTTTCCGTGAATACGACTTCATCTGGCCATACCTCGATGCTATTTTGATATCATCGAAGGATACGAGTATGAATCAACATCGTCATCATCCACAATTAGTATTTAAACAGATACGCGAGTAAGGCCTTGTCATCAACCGTTCGAAATGCATACTAGGTCAGCCGCAAGTTAAATTTTTGGGTTTCAAAATAAACAGCAGTGGAATTTCACCCCCAGAAGAACGAGTACGGGCAATTCACAATTTCAACCTACCTTCTAGAGCAGGGATGGGCACATTTTTAGCCCGCAAAGTTAGCAAAGTGCGCACGAGGGCTAGATGAGGGCGAATATCAGTTTACGGAGGGAAGGGCATAAAATGTTGCGAAAAAAATCAATTACATTCCTCCATAACTTAATGTTCATCGCAGAATGGTTGCGACAATTCTTGTACAGAAATTAAAGAGCGGAAGTTTACTTCATATCGGAATTGTACAGTTGTGTAAACAAAAAGAGGTAAACATAATTTGCAGGTTTTAGAGTTTCGCATTAATATTTGTTTTTATTTACCTTTGCTTGGTGGGAAATTCTAATCACTGGTAGGAAAAATTATATGAGTTATACTTGTATCTAAAAACAATTTTGTTTAATAAGAAAACAGCACATTTTAAAACTTAACAACACCTTATGGTTGTTCCTATTTTGTTCACACCACTGTACATGCGATAGAACAGTAATGGTGGTGATGCCAGTTGTAAAAGTTCATTTTAGCTACAATTGAGAAAATTTTTCTCAAGTTGTGGGCTTTTATACGTACACATGCAAGGCAGTTACATATATGTATATAAAAAAGCAAGAAACTTGTGACCATAATATATATTTTGTTTAAGCATATTGCAGTTCTATTTAATGAAAATGCTTATATAAATATATATTAAATATATATATATATATATTAATATTTGCGATATTTTCAGTTTGGTTGTTTTATCAAAATATTCAAAGAATTGAGGTTTTTTTTCTATAATTGTTCTGTTAAATTTTAAAAATCTAAGTTGCGTCTGGAAATGTATTAAAATAATAATACGCGCTATAGAAAGGGAACACATATTTTCAAAAATATAAGAAATCGTCAGATATAAATATATTTCCGCGGTATGGCATTATTGAGTGAGAGTGGCTAAGCACACAAATAGAATACAAACGCTAACGGCAGAAACATCGTATTTCTCTTCTCCCTCCGCTACGAACGGCAAGCGTTTTGTTCTCGTTTTCATGCGAACAATGTTGCCATTACTCAATACGCATATGTAGTTTTGCACACATCTAACTTTTCAATTAAAATTTTTCGCAATATAAAATATCGAAACTGAAATCAAACTATTAAAACTATGTAGTTTATATATTTATAAATAATAGCAATCGATACTGATTTTGCGTTAGTTTAGGAAAATTTCAAATATAATGAAGACAATTTTTATTATTACTAAAGTATACCGAGCCTGGCAACCCTGCGTTGTGAGAGAGCAATCAGCTGAGTCGTTTCTATGGGGGGAAACCCCAAGTCGTTGGAAATTCTACCGTAAGCGGACGGTAGAAGCGTTGTTGGGTAATTATTTACATTGCGCTCTCATAAAACTCATTTGTGTATATGCGTTTGAAGAAACTGTGGTTCATAACCTGAAGTTATTATTGAAATTACTTTTTATAAGGAAGCTTAAAGAAATAACCTGGTTTGAAACTTTTTGCTTCGAAAATTATATCTATGTTTCGAAGCACATACACTTGTGAACAATTTTTTTCAAAAACGAAATTAAACAAACATAAAATAAGAAGTAGGTTATCTGATTTAAATTTTGGTACAATTAGGCGTGTAGCTACAGCAAATGAGATTAAACCAAACATAGAAATTATTATATGAAATAAACGAAATTAAATGCTGTTATAAAGGCATTTAAAAAATGTATTACTAAAATAAAATATTTATTATACTTTTTGTTATTTGTCTTACATTTTATAAATTTATAGTAGTTACAAAGAAACTTAAAATTGTTAGGCAATTTTACAGTTATTACCCACAGTGCAACTTCCCATATATGCGCGCGCTCTCGTTTGTAATCATGGAATGGTAAAATACGTTGCTCTCACTTCCCTCTTCATGTTTGCCCGCGATGATCCCCTCATCTAACCCTCAAAATGTGCACTCGTGCCCGAACGGGCAAAATGCCACTGAGGGCTAATATGCCCGCCCTTGTTTTAGAGCATGTGATTCGCTACGCTTTTTCGGTATGGTAAACTTTTTACGCAGATTCTGGCCTTGCGCCGCAGAAAGGCAAATGACGTTATTTAACCTCATAAAAGGTAACAAGAAAAACGACATATCGCCAGTTGATTGGACAATTGAAGTAAAGGAGGCATTTCAACAATGCAAAAACGACCTATTCAAAGCAACTTTACTCGCTTACCCAAAACCGAAGGCGCAACTCTGTTTGACGGTGGATGGAGCTGCGGTAGGAGCTGTGCTACAACAACACGACAGCGACCAGTGGCAACCACTAGGTTTTTATTCCGAACGCCTTGCCGAAACACAAACACCATACAGCACTTCCGATCGTGAACTATTAGCGGCATACAAAGCAGTCAAATACCTTCAACTTTTGCCAGAATGAAGAGAATTTTTCATCCTCACCGACCACAAACCATTGCAGTATGTGTTCCAGCAAAAGCTCGAAAAGGCATCTCTGCGTCAAATGCGTCATTCGGAATTTATCGCACAATTCACAACAGACATTCGATACATCCCCGGAAGAGAAAAAGTAGTAGCTGATGCAATGTCACGTATTGACGCCATACATACTCCAAGCACCATCGACTTCGTCAAACTTGCGGAGAGTCAAAAGTCTGACTAAGAGCTCAAAAACTTACTAGTCTCGAATTCCAGGCTAATAATCAAACCTTTTACGATTCCAGACACCGACACAGACATCTGACAAAACGTAGTTTAACATAAAAAAAAAAATAAAAAAAATAAAACTACGTTTTTGCCAAAATGTTACAACTAAGCGAAAAAACATCAAGATAAGGAAAAAATTTAAAAGGTCATAAAAAAAACTGGCACATACGAACACCAAACCCTTTTAGGGTTTTACTATACTGACCTAGTACCATCACCCTGACTTGGAATTTCTCACCCCCCAGACAATAATCCCAAAAATGTTCCACAGTGTAATATAATCTGTATCTAAACACAAACTATCAACTAGTAATAAGTAAACGTACTAGTTAGTATAAATCAGTGGTCGGCATTTCTTAGCACAATCGTGCAAACTAACTTCACACGTACGCTTACGCTCTATCGTTCAGTCGTTGTCGAGCCAGCAACGAATTAACATCACGCAAGGCTATAGCGCAAAACCAAATATGCCCTGCGAGAAATATTTTATGATTCTAAATACCTTTGGTGCTATGCAATGCCTTTTATGTTCCAAGTCTTTTAAAGATAATAGGGAATATATCCTCAAAAGACATTTTGTTAATTTTTATTATACTCTTCATTATTTATAAAATTTGCATAATTTTAATTCTAATTTCTCACCGGGCTACTTTGTTTTCGTGCTCACCAAAACAGTGACAGATCCTCTCATGCCGACCACTGGTATAAATAGAAGTAAGAACCATGTAATAAGTCAGTCTTAAGAGTATTAATAAAGATTGCACATTTCGCGTACACAGCTCAAAAATATATTCTTTTGACTCATTTTTACTTCCGGTAAAAATTAACTCACGCCGACTGGATTCGGTAGAGGGCGTTCCTAGCTAACGAACGAGCGGCTGGTCAGTTATCTCCGAGCACTTGGAGAGTCAGGACAAACATTTTCGCGTGACGGTGTGAGTGTGCAAACCGAAAATTCTGTGTGAAACTCGGTAAATCTGCAACAGAGACGTTTGATATGATGAAGCAGACTTTTTAGTGTTCGTTTAATTGCCCAGATGTTAAACTTATCAAAATCTGTGGTTCGTGACATTGTGAAGGAGCCTTTAAATATGTGCATGATCTGCGCGAAGATGGTCGCAATAGTGCTCGCTGACGACTAGAAATTGCGGTGAGAGGAAGTGTGCCAAGAAAATTTGAAGATGTGTGAAGTGATCCCCAATTTTTGAATAACGTAATCACAGGTGTTTAAGACGACAGAGGGGATCCAAGCAGCATGCACCTCGGCTCTCAAGGATCATCCGGAGAATGCCTTTTGTGACCCCTTCAATGCTTGGAAATCGAAATTGTCAAATTCCCTAAATACACTAACCAAAAGCCAGTACCTAGTGGAGTCGTTTTCCTGATCTTTGATAAATATCATCTATCAGAAAAAATTGAAGTGTTATGGTACACAACTAAGGTCAGGCCATACTATTCTAACCTTATGAAGTGCAAAAGCTGCCAACTTTTAGGTCGTACAACAAAGCGGTGTACTAAAGGCGTTGTTTGCGATAAGTGCGCTCTCCCCCCTCACCAACCATCCCCTTGAACTCATTCCTTTTGTATAAACTGTTCAGGTAATCACTCATCTTCTGACAAAATATGTACCAAATTTATACAAATGAAACAAATAATAACCGTAAAAACAGACAAAAAGTGTTTCATGCGAGAAGCAATAAAAATGCAAAAAACTCAGTTTACTACTCAGTGAAAACTCTGCTACATTCGCTGGTATAACAAAAAATACTACCAACAACTTAAAAAAATAATAAATTCCCACAAATCTCTTCTACAGAAACAAGAAAAAAAATAAACGAAAACAATTACACCACAGCAAATATAACAAATACAACAACAACAGTATCAGGCGATGACTCCCAAGCCCACGCAATGATCTCATCATTGCTTACACACCTTACAGTTCCTGTATTGACAACACCAACAATATACTCACCTCAACCTACAATACTCTCCTCTCTGACAACAGATAATAAAATTATAGAGTAAACAATGCTAATTTTACAGTGGAATATAAATGGTCTACCTACAACTTCTTCTTCTTCTTAATTGGCGTAGACACCGCTTACGCGATTATAGCCGAGTTAACAACAGCGCGCCAGTCGTTTCATCTTTTCGCTACGTGGCGCCAATTGGATATTCCAAGCGAAGCCAGATCCTTCTCCACTTGGTCCTTTCAACGGAGTGGAGGTCTTCCTTTTCCTCTGCTTCCCCGGCGGGTACTGCGTCGAATACTTTCAGAGCTGGAGTGTTTTCGTCCATCCGGACAACATGACCTAGCCAGTGTAGCCGCTGTATTTGAATTCGCTGAACTATGTCGATGTCGTCGTATATCTCGTACAGCTCATCGTTCCATCGAATGCGGTATTTGCCGTGGCTAACGCGCAAAGGACCATAAATCTTTCGCAAAACTTTTCTCTCGAAAACTCGCAACGTCGACTCATCCGTCGTTGACATCGTCCAAGACTCTGCACCATATAGCAGGACGGGAATTATGAGTGACTTATAGAGTTTGGTTTTTGTTTGACGAGAGAGGACTTTGCTTCTCAATTGCCTACTCAGTCCGAAGTAACACCTGTTGGCAAGAGTTATTCTGCGTTGGATTTCTAGGCTGACATTGTTGGTGGTGTTTACGCTGGTTCCAAGATAGACGAAATTATCTACAACTTCAAAGTTATGACTGTCAACAGTGACGTGAGAGCCAAGTCGTGAGTGCGACGACTGTTTGTTTGATGACAGGAGATATTTCGTCTTGCCCTCGTTCACTGCCAGACCCATTTCTCTTGCTTCCTTGTCCAGCCTGGAGAAAGCAGAACTAACGGCGCGGGTGTTGAGGCCGATGATATCAATATCATCGGCATACGCCAGCAGCTGTACACTCTTATAGAAGATGGTACCTTCTCTATTTAGTTCTGCGGCTCGAACTATTTTCTCCAGAAGCAGGTTGAAAAAGTCGCACGATAGGGAATCGCCTTGTCTGAAACCTCGTTTGGTATCGAACGGCTCGAAGAGGTCCTTCCCGATCCTGACGGAGCTTTTCGTGTTACTCAACGTCAGTTTACACAGCCGTATTAGTTTCGCGGGGATACCAAATTCAGACATCGCGGCATAAAGGCAGCTCCTTTTCGTGCTGTCGAAAGCAGCTTTGAAATCGACGAAGTGGTGGTGTGTGTCGATTCTCCTTTCACGGGTCTTTTCCAAGATTTGGCGCATGGTGAATATCTGGTCGGTTGTTGATTTTCCAAGTCTAAAGCCACACTGATAAGGTCCAATCAGTTTGTTGACGGTGGGCTTTAATCTTTCACACAATACGCTCGATAGAACCTTATATGCGATGTTGAGGAGGCTAATCCCACGGTAGTTGGCGCAGATTGAGGGTCTCCTTTTTTATGGATTGGGCATAGCACACTTAAATTCCAATCGTTGGGCATGCTTTCGTCCGACCATATTTCACAAAGAAGCTGATACATGCTCCTTATCAGTTCTTCGCCGCCGTGTTTGAATAGCTCGGCCGGCAATCCGTCGGCCCCTGCCGCTTTGTTGTTCTTCAGGCGGGCAATTGCTATTCGAACTTCTTCATGGTCGGGTAGTGGAACGTCTGCTCCATCGTCATCGATTGGGTTCGGGTTCTCCTTCTCCTGGTGTTGTGCGTTCACTGCCATTCAGCAGGCTGGAGAAGTGTTCCCTCCATAATTTAAGTATGCTCTGGGCATCAGTGACTAGATCACCTTTGGGGGTTCTACAAGAGTATGCTCCGGTCTTGAAACCTTCTGTAAGCCGCCGCATTTTTTCGTAGAATTTTCGAGCATTACCCCTGTCGGCCAGCTTATCAAGCTCTTCGTACTCACGCATTTCGGCCTCTTTCTTCTTCTGTCTACAAATGCGCCTCGCTTTCCTCTACAACTCTCGGTATCTATCCCATCCCGCACGTGTAGTGGTCGATCGTAACGTTGCGAGGTAGGCAGCCTGTTTTCTCTCCGCTGCGACACGGCACTCCTCGTCGTACCAGCTGTTCTTTTGCACTTTCCGAAAACCAATGGTTTCGGTTGCAGCTGTACGTAAGGAGTTTGAAATGCCGTCCCACAGTTCCCTTATACCGAGTTGTTGACGAGTGCTCTCAGAGAGCAGGAGTGCAAGCCGAGTAGAAAATCGTTCGGCTGTCTGTTGTGATTGCAGCTTCTCGACGTCGAACCTTCCTTGTGTTTGGTGGCGTGCGTTTTTTGCTGCACAGAGGCGGGTGCGTATCTTAGCTGCAACAAGATAGTGGTCCGAGTCGATGTTAGGACCTCGGAGCGCACGCACATCTAAAACACTGGAGACGTGTCTTCCGTCTATCACAACATGATCGATCTGGTTGGTAGTTTTTCGATCCGGAGACAGCCAGGTAGCTTGATGAATCTTTTTATGCTGGAATCTAGTATTACAGATATCCATATTTCGGGCCCCGGCGAAGTCAATCAGCCTCAAGCCATTTGGGGATGTTTCGTCGTGCAGGCTGAATTTACCGACCGTAGTGCCAAAGATACCTTCTTTTCCCACCCTGGCGTTAAAGTCGCCAATCACGATTTTGACATCGTTGCAGGGCAGCCTTCATAAGTGCGCTCCAAGCACTCATAAAAGGCATCTTTGGTTACATCGTCCTTCTCTTCCGTCGGGGCGTGGGCGCAAATCAGCGATATGTTGAAGAACCTCGATTTGATGCGGATTGTGGCTAGACGTTCATTCACCGCAGTGAATGATAGTACTCGGCGACGGAGTCTCTCTCCCACCACGAATCCTCCACCAAACTTGCGCTCCTTTATATGGCCACTGTAGTAAATGTCACAAGGACCTACTCGTCTCTGTCCTTGTCCCGTCCATCGCATCTCTTGGACGGCGGTGATGTCAGCCTTTGTTTTTACGAGGACATTAACCAGCTGGGCAGCGGCACCTTCCCAATTAAGGGACCGGACATTCCAGGTGCATGCCCTCAATTCGTAGTCCTTATTTCGTTTGCCATGGTCGTCATCAAAAGGGGGGTCTCTCATCCGAGGCTGGTTATACTTAATCACTGGGGGTGTTTTTTCACGTGGCGGGTCCCAAACCCAGCGCACAACCCTATGCAGGGGATGTTTCGCCTTCTCACTTTAGCTCGCCTTCAAACGGATGTTCTTAGGCTACCCAGAGGATACTTGGTCAAAGACCGGAAGTAGTGAGCTGCTTAAGCCACGTGTAAAAGAATCGTTTCTGGCCACTCCCAAGTGAATGGCGATCAGAGAACTTTCCTCACTTGCGTGAACTTCTACACATGACTCCATCCTCCACTCCTACCTACAACTACCCTGATTTAAATATCCTTATTAATAAATTTTGTGCTGAAATTATTTCACTCCAAGAAACCTATACCCCTTGCAATAAAAAGGTATACCCTCCTAATAAATATCATAGCTATTTCCACAATAGTACACAAAACTTATACGCCAAACAAGGAATTGCAGTTTTCGTCAAGAAATCTGTAAATCATAAGCAAATTTCAATCGTCAGCAACATTTCTTGCATAATTATTGAAATAGAAATTGGATTTAAATTTACAATTTTTAATTGCTACGTACCACCTCATCAAAGTTTTACTTATAGAGAACTCGACAATATCATAAAACAGTTTACTACTCTAATTATGGATGGGAGACTTCAATGCATGGGTCCACTGTGGGTATCATCGACAGTGAATAAAAGAGGCGAAATTATCGGAAATTTAAGATTTGTAAAATATATTCAAATATGCAAATTAAATATTTAATATATAAGTAACTGAAGTACAAACTAATCTTTAATTTGCTTTAGACTAAAGTAATAAAAATGTAATAACATAATCTGTAAATATTAATCAAGCCGAAGACCCTAGCAGCCATTGCTTTGCATATACATAAGTGGAATAACTATTTATATTTATTTCTCTTCTAAATAAATAAATAAATAAATAAATAAAAATTTAAGAAAAGGTAAAAAATTTTTTGCATCTTGCCAAATTGGGAGGAATGCAAAAATAAACTAAAACATCATTTTAAACCTAGGAAAAACCAAAGTGTATTCAACAAAGTGAACTAAGTATATGACATTTAATTTTTCTTTACGCTTATTTGACATGAATGTTGTCATTGGATTAACCCTTACATTTATTCAAAAATTCAAATTCGGAAATTCAAAAGTAAGCAAATTTCAAAACGAAAAACAATATTTTTTTAAATAACTGAATAAAATGCCGAATACTTGTTGCCTATGCAAACCAACTCATGGAAGCAACTTACCAACGTTTTGTGTTCCAAATCACAAATCGCAACGGAAGGAATGGGAAAAAGTATGTGGCGTACAACTCAGTTTGTCATCGAGAATATGTAGGCGGGGGAAATAAAATAATCTCCCCTTAAAAGAAGACGACTAAGCCCCGATGCAGTACCCTCATTAAACTTACTTCCCAATCTTCAAGAAAAAAAGTAAGAAACCCTCATATTTTGATAAATAGAAATTTTGCGTTTTTACTATTGATTAGGTCTCAAGACAAACTTGTTTGCGCGAAAATTTTAACAAATGTTCGGAAGCTATACATGCTGTGCTGTAGTTTTTGTGGTAAGGAGTTTCTGTTGTGGAATTGGTGTAAATTTCTGGTGCACATGAACGAGAACCACGCGTTTTTTAATAATGCTCTTGCCAACGCAGCTGTTCAAACCGAGTAAGTTATTTTTGGTTGTCTAGTTTAAACAAGGCCATGCATCAAGCCCTCTCTAACCTGTAGAGGAAAATTGCCTTGCAAAGTATCACATGAACATACTTGTATAATGAACATCATTTGAAAATATAACGCACAAACACTGATTATTTTACTTACATATGGTAAGATATCGTGGTGCCATGCGTTTGTATTAATACTCCTCGTTGTATAATGTGAATATACTTTGGGGTGTCTTTAGACTAAATTTTAATGTGATATGGCTAATACGTTTACATGTAGGGGTAATCATTTGTCATACATTTTGCGTTATATTTTCACCTTCTAAACAACTAATTGATCATACAAAACATGGTACTTATTATATGTTCATGAAAAGTATAAAGCGTTCAATATAACGATTTTTCTTAGTTCTTAATATCTTTCTGAGCTGAAAACCGTATCATTTTCTTATGTATTAGCGATGCAGAACATATGTATAGTTGCCACGGAACAGAAAAATTTAGAACTTCAAGTTAGGTCGCTAGAGAGTGAAGTAGCGAGCTCGAGTAAGCTGGTAACCGCAGTGAAAAAGTTTTTTACGGAAGGTCAGATTATGAAGCTGATTGTAAATAAAAATATACATTGGTCATGGTCAGACATTTCATCGGCCGTTATCTTACATGCATCAGGACCGAGAGCATATAGACATTTGCTAAAAAATAGTTATTCTCTTCCGTTATCTTACATGCATCAGGACCGAGAGCATATAGGCATTTGCTAAAAAATGGTTATCCTCTTCCGTGTGTGGCCACTTTGAATAACTGGGTGCGAAAATTGAAAATGGACGAAGGGCTTTTAGACAATGTGATTAAACTTATGGAACATAGTAAATTAAGTAAACAGGAACGGATCTGTGTGCTCTCCATAGATGAGATGAAAATAGCTTCATGCTATGAGTATGATCCGATGGAGAAAGTCGTAAGAAAACCATCAAACTATCTGCAATTTGTATTCGTTCGAGGATTGGTGTCCTCATGGAAGCAACCTATTTTTTATGGATTTGATTATAAAATAAAGAAAGATACATTGGAGAACATAATCTCAAAACTATATTCAGCAAACTTTACAGTCGTTGGAGTCGTTTCGGACATGGAGCCTTCTAATCAAGCAATGTGGAAAGATATCGGTATCTCAACTTGTAAATGGTATATTATTATATTTTTATGAGAATGCTAGAATGCTTCTTAATTTACAATAATTTAAACTAATTCATTAGCAAAAACTTGTTTCAATCATCCTAATAGTGACACACCGCGTGTATTCGTGTTTACTGATGCACCGCACCTTTTAAAATTAATTAGAAATCACCTTATAGATAGTGGTTTTATTTATGAAGGAAAAATTATAACAGTACAGACAATTAAGCAAGTTTTGAACCTAACGACAGTCTCGGACGTATCCATTACTTATAAATTAAGCGATGAGCATTTGGAAGTAAAAGGCGCAAGCCGTCAAAAAGTGAAGCTTGCTGCGCAACTATTTTCGAACACGTGTGCTAATGCTATAAGAAGATGCTACATACATAGATGGACATAAAATATATACCGCAGTGAAATGTGCAGATTTTATCCAACTTGTTAATAACTGGTTTGATATTTTTAATTCTAATATTCGTTCTAATCAAACTCCGTTCACAATGCCATATGGAAAAGCAGTTTTGCAATAAAACGAAGTGCTCGAAAAAATGTCAAAAATAATGTCTGAGCCCTTGATTCCAAATAAACGATGCATAGCTCCTTTTCAAAAGGGAGTAATTATTTCCACAACGTCTCTTAAGCTATTACTTGAGTACCTACATGGAAACTTTGGGATGGAATATATTTTAACGCAGCGCCTGAATCAAGACATCTTGGAGCATTTTTTTGGCGCTATGAGAAGGGTTGGGGGCAATATGACCATCCGACACCGCTACATTTTAAATATCGACTTCGAAAATATATGTTTGGTAGATATATTTAAATGATCCTTTAAAGTGTTTTTATTTAATTTGTGTTTTTTTTTTTGTAGCACGGAACACCGAAAGTTTAACCTCAACATTGAACGTACAAGAGGACGATGCAAAGTGGCTGACACTATATCTGGAGCCGGAATATTTTTTAGAAGATAAGATACATATATATAAATGAAGAACACTTTTTAAGTAAAGAGCTTGACAAAATTAATAATCAAAATTTAAGTAGTACAAGTTTGGGTTCATTTTATGAAGATGAACTGGAATATTTGGGTGGTTTTTTAATACACAAATTAAATTTAGGTGACAGAATTTCAACTGATAGTACATGGACATGGGTAGACCAGCGAGGGGGGACAGGACTTAAAAAACCGAACCAAAATATTTAGACCAGTTAAAACTTTTAGAAGAAGTGTTTATAAATGTGAATAACGACAACATTTGCAGTGACAGAAATTTGGTAGACATACTTTTTGATAAATGCAAAGATATTGCTCTTGAGGATAATGTCAAGAAATTGTTTTTTAGGTGCAGGATACATTTTCGAATCAAGCATTTGAACAAAAATTTGAAAAATAAACAGTTGCATCAAAAATATCACAGCGACAAAAAAATGTTTTATACACTTACTTGAAAATACAATATTAGAAACAAAACTACTCATTTAATTTTTGATTTATGCTTTGGAATGAACTATATGAAAGAATCATAATAACTATTATAATTTAAAGAGTCGCATAAACATCTGCATACAGTTTCTAATAGTTTGGCGGGCTACTGGTTACGACGTATATATATAGTTACAATAAAATTTGTGAATAATGTTGCATTTATACACGTATGTAATTGTTTGTAAAATAAATATGAATTCATTATAACGTTGAGAACAAATAAATTGGTTGTCTCTATTTCTATTACGTTTATATTTATCATATATATGTATGTAAAGCAAGTGGCTTCATATTGTTCAAGATCAAAAAAAAAAAACACACGGGTTAATATAAACAAATACATGAATTGTTTACTATTTTATTGTCAAATAAGCGTAAGTCAAATACTTAGTTCACTTTGTTGAATACACTTTGGGAAAAACCAAATGACGATAACTAGGAAATTAACAACAATAACAGTAGGCATTATTAGTGAACTAAGCAGGAGAATCAATGAAATAATTGATTATATTATACTATGTTCGGACCGACATTGAAAATACATTTGTATGTTGTAGAATCTAAGTCGTTCGGACGGACAATGTGTGTTTTCGATGAGTTTTCACTGACAACTATCAATAGCGGCATTCTCTTGCTCTTGCAAGATTGCACGATGACACAAAATGCATAAATCCTATACCGAAATATGCAAGGCCAAGAGCGCACCCATTGCAGAATCTAGTGATATATGACGGCACTAAAATAAACATGGGTTTTGGTCTGACATATTTTACAGCCATTGCAAATAATTTTCTGCGTGTGTTTGTTGTTGTGCCGTTGCACCAAGAGGAAAATTCTGCAATTTCTGCCCGTGCAAGGTTTTGCAAGAGCAAGAGAATCCCCATAATATTAGAATATCAAGTGACAGCTGTATTTGTATATGGAATGTAAACAAATATCAAGTGACAAATTAGGCCCGGCAAAATATGTCTTCCAAAAACATCGGTTAAACTAGAGCAGGCACCGATTATAATGAGTGGAATGTAAGTTTTCAAATAGTTTTCAGCGAAAACTGTGTTCTCGTTTGACAGACTTTACATGGACGAAAACACAAGTTTTCGTGCGAAAACCAGTTTACCCACGAAAACATGTTTTCGTTGTCAGTCCGAACATAGTATTACTGAGTTCGGAGCTTTCGACGAAAACGGCGAGGTCATGAACGATATGTTTTCAGTGGTGCTCACCCAAAGGATAAATCAAATATCTGCAGAAACTTTTGCGCATGCAATAAGAAATAAAACTTCTTTATATCAATTTTCGGGTATAAAATAGAGTTTCTTACATGGGATCAATTAGTGCTGAATGCATCATTTTGATCCACTAACGTAGGACCTTATATAGTAAGTTTACTAACTCTTTTCATCTTTGCTTTAAAGCTATTTGGTAAAATTAGTTATGTATGCCCATTATGCCTTGTTGTGTATCGGGTTTTGTAACAGAGCTGGCATCCTCAGTCCTCTCCAAAAGGACAGTGCACGTTATAGTGGCTATAAGTCTGTATATACTACGCCTTGACGAAAGAAATTTATGTCCTAAAAAATACAATAGTTTTGACAGCAATGGGTCTTAAAGTGTACAAAGAAATACAATTAATTTTAAAGATTTCGAAAATTAGCAACAAAATTATAGGGTTACACACACAATTTATCAATCCATAATACAAGGTGCGTTCCAAAGTAAACAGGATTAAAAAAAAACAGAACAAATGTTTTTTCGGCAAAATCAAATTATTTTATTCAAAATAGTCTCTTTTTGTTTCAATATAGTTTTTTGCACGGTCCAAAAGTGTGTCAAACGAATGTTTTAGCTCTTTGGCCGGTATGGCCGCCAGTATGCCGATGCAAGCCTTTTGAATGGCCTCTACGCCTTCTACGTCTGCATAGCGTTTTCCTTTCATGAGCAAATGCATTTTTCCGAAAAGGAAGAAGTCGCACAGTGCCATATCAGGTGAATACGGGGAGTGGTTAATGATTAAAATGTGATTTTTGGTCAAATAATCGGTCACAAGCCTCGATCGATGATTTTGATTCTGAGCAATTTTTGGTCGTCAGTCACACACCTTTCGTAAGCCCAAATGTTCGGTCAAAATGCGATAACTCGATGTTTTCGAGATGTTCAATTCCATTTCCATGAATTTCTATAATGATTTCGGCCGATTTTTGATGAATTAACGCACAGTTTCGATGGAATTTCCGGTGATCACGGATTTTGATTGACCCACATGTTGATCGCCATTTATGCCCTCACGACCACTTTGAAAACGTTGAAACCACTCGTGCACTCTGCTACGCGATAGGCAACCATCGCCATAAACTTGTTTCACCGGTTGAAACGTTTCGGTAAAAGTTTTACTAATTGTAAAACAAAACTTAGTGTTGGCTCACTAGACAATCGATAAAAATAGCAGATTCTAACGCACCAGTCGACATATATATGTATATGGCGCCACCAGGGAGCGCCAGATTCAAAAAGTCCTGTTTTTTTTGGAACACACCTTGTATTTCTAGCAACAAAATAGGAGACCGCCAAATACAAATAATTTTTCAGGGAAATACTCTAGACATAGGTGGTACATCAGGCTGAAAAACTGGAGTAGGATGAAGGTTTTTTTGCAAACAAGCCTCAGATAATTATGATAAAAAATAATAATAATACTAAAGCATAATACTAAAACATTTTCCCATGAAAGGAAAGCGTTATGCAGACGTAGAGGCCATTCAAAACACTTGCCATACCGGCCAATGAGCTAAAACACTCGTTCGACATGCTTTTGAACCGTGCAAAAAGCTGCATTGAAGCAGAAGCATACCTTCAATCATTTCCAATTGAAAGGACTTGGACTCCAAGTAAAAGCTTTTGTTTGCTTAAATTTTTTCTTAATGATCAAAGGAAACACGATATGCTTTGGGCACAGAGTTTTCTCGATGGCATCGCACACTTCCAAGATGCATCGGGAAAGCGATTTTTGGCCTAGCCCTGAATGACAATCTTAGCCTACTCCCCTTGATTGCTATGAATCATTTATCATCACGCTTTCTGTATATCCTGGCCGTTCCTCAAACATATTTTGCAGTAGTCCATGAAAATGATGACCTGATAGCAAACGGAATTTTAGTAGATCAAACGTCACCTTACGAGGCTGAAATGCAAGAGGCGTTGCAATTCGCCACCAAAAAAAGCAATAAGTTTATTATCTGTACAGATAACAGAGCAATACTGCATGGAGTTCATAACCACTCAGAAGAAATAGCTACCATTAGGACTTCCCTTATAAACTTAAAAACAAGGCGGCTTCAACATCTCCCTTTCAGCTATTTATTCCATCCAATATTACAAAACCTTCTCAGAAAAGCCCAATACGAATGGAGGAAAGAAATTGGTCATTACAGAAGCATAAATCCAGACAAACACGCAATAAGGCTACCAACCAATACCACAGCAGTATTGAACAAATGTTTTATAAAGCTACACCTTGTGCACACCTGTCCTACACATATTCACTTGATGAGGAAGGAGTCACAGCCAACGTGCTTGGCTTTGCAACTCATCCTCTTTTAACAATCACCCATATCCTTAAGAAATGTCAATCCTTAAACCTCCACCGATCCACAGTATTTCAACAAGATCCCATATTCATACTAAACACCCCAAACCAATACAATGTCAAAAGTATATTCAATTATTTAAAACTTTTAAATATTCATAATTTAATGTAAGTTATATAGTATATTATGGAACAAAATCGGTTAGCTTCAGTTGCTAGATTTTTTTTTTTTATTTTTTGTAATTTCAATTGTAATAAATAATAAATATTAGTAATATACTTTGACATTTTTGACAGTAATGCCAACTATTGCATAAAAAGAACAAAAAGTAAAGGTGAACAGCATTGTTAGTGATGCGTAAGCAATACAGAGTATCAATTGTTTATCGTATCGCATAGGGCTTTGGAATCGTATTGTATTTCGCATCGCGTTACAGAGGAATAGCAGAAACAGCGAACAACATAAACCTGCAGCCCGAATCAGCTGATACGACCTATCTTATGAGAGCGCAATATAAATGATCAGCCAACACCGCTTCTTTCGCCGCTTTGCCGTACGAGACCGTAGAATTTCCCCCGATTTTGGAATGTGGTGAGTACCGGAAAATATAGACATGGCAGGAACAACCATGTTTTGAGAGAGAGAGAGTCATTAACAATAATTAACGGAACCGATCTTTCGAATTGCCGTAATTCAAATTCCAGTAATACAAGTTTACGGTCTCTACGTACAATCGAATCAATTTTTTCGCTGTCAGCGCGATAGTACCGAATCGATCCCATGGAGTAAGAAAATTGTTAAAAAAAACGTTGATCAGCCAGTTAACATATTGATAAAGCAGCGTTGGTCCACGAACGGCAGAGGTAATAGTAATAGTAACAAATAAAGAAGGATTAAGTTCAAGTGACAGCGCGATTTACAAGCATTGAAGGCGTCACGGAAGGTATTCTCCGGAAGAGCCTTAAGAGCCGAGGTGCATGCTGCTTGGATCGCCTCTGTCGTCTTAAAATGCTTGCCTTTCATCGGCCTTTTCAGGCAAGGAAACATCTGTGATTACGTTATTTAGAAATTGGGGATCAGTTTCACACACATTCAAATTTTCTTGGCACACTTCCACTCACCGCAATTTCTAGTCGTCAGTGAGCGCTTTTAGGACCATCTTCGCACACACAATACTTTGCGCACACGAGTAACATTGTCAGTGTTTGTCGAAGTCGCAGTTCTCCCAGTACGGTCTTCATCAGCGACCTCTTCCCGGCCCTCCAAAAGGGAGTGGTGTCACCGAAGCACACCACTTCTTCCTAAACCAACAATTGGGTAAGCCTGCTTGATCATATCAAACGTCTCTGTTGCAGATTTACTGAGTACACACAGAATTTAATCGCTTACCTCTGTTTTAGCGAACGCTTTGTCTTGACGCTCCAGGTGCTCGGAGATAACTGACCAGCCGCTCCTTCGTTAGCTAGGAACGCGGCGGAAAGAAATCAGTCCTATTACATTCCGGACAAACCCTCTATCTCAATTTTTACAGAAGTTACAGCTTGCACGGACGAACGGACAGATAGACAGTCAACCGGATTTAGAATTTTCTCGTCATCTTGATCATTTATATAATATATATAACAGTATATCTATCTCGCTTAGTTTTAGGTGATACGAACAAAAGATAGGTGAACAAACTATAATACTCTTTAGCACCTGGTTGCAAGAGTATAAATATTAATTGCTATAAATAAACTTTTTAACTTTAAACTTTAACTTTTAATTTTGTAATAAACTATCTTAAAAAAAAAACTTGCACAAAACGTTCTTTCAAATATAAATCGAGGGTGGTAGATTTTGTGTAAAATCCATATACATAGTACCACTATCGTGAGTAGTTGACAACACTCTCGTAACCAATCTTGTGTACGTGGTCGTCAAGTATTAATCTATGAAAGTATTTATTCTACATATATTCCCTCCATATTTGGATGAACTAATTAAAACCACTTTGATTTAATATTATTAAAGTAATACTTACTTGCCACCCCTGAAGTAATAGGCTTCTATCGACAGCTCTTAACCACATGACGGCATCTCCGGCTTCAAAATTCTTCAATTTTTTACATCGGTAATGTAAAAATATTCCCAAACATTTCAATAATTCCGAAGTTGATGCCTAATAATTAAAATAAATTTGTATTTTTATAAATTTATAACTTAATAAAATTTGTGAAAACTTTTTAACCTCTAAGAATAGTAAATGTATTAAATTGAGTATCTATTAAGTTAATTACTATGAAAGGTGGTTCTAGGTTACCGAAATTGGTGGAAACTTTAAAGTTAAGTATATCATCACTGTAGAAACACATAACTGAAAGATTGTTCCATATCCTCTCCTGATCCATAATGATACTGAGTCATATCCGAGTGCTAAGATATTTTTCTGTAGTGTTTTCATTAAATGCCTGCACATTCTGATTTTTCAGGCTTCAACGTGGTACGTAAATTTGGGGAGTGTGATAGTGGTGATAGTCTAGCAGACCATCAACATGGTTACCGGAAAGTAAACTGCACATCCTTAACACTTAGCATCATAAACGCGTGGCATTAATCAAATCTAAACCTTGTCATGTGATCAATTATACAACGCCCATGGAAGACTACAAAATGAACTATATAACCGGTCGAAAATAATCTGTTTTGCTTGGAAGGGAGAAATCTAGCTAAGTAAACGATTATTTTCTCAATTTTTTTCGCTGTTATGCTGAACCACCTCCCTTGAACATTAAGGGGGCATTTTAACAGTCCATAAAAGCTAAGCTAAGCTAAGAGGAGATCCATTAACACCTTAATTAACTCCTTGGAGTCAAATCTACATCCTCCGCAAATCAAGAACTGGAGAACAGAATTATGCAAATAAAGTCAGTCGAATACCTGACCACCTCAATGTGCCATTACTCAGCCCTTTATCATTTTCTTCGTTGCTGCAATTTCGCTTGAACCTTTCGCTTTTTGTAAATTTGCGCGGTTACAAAAAAGCTTTATAGCCCGATACTCGTCCACTCCGATGTTATGTGGAAACTGATAATGATAACTCTCTAAATAAATAGGTCAGAAGCATTGAATTCCATAGTGAAGATGATGCATAAGGACTTCATACTAGAAGGTGTGGAAAGTGGTTAGTGGGCGTGGGCAGTCATATCTCAAGATCTGGTCCATGGGTTTCCCATAATACTTCACACTATTCTCACATTCTTATAACAATCAGCTGATATTCAATTTGTTTCAAAATCTCTAACTTGAAGAAAGGTTAGTTTGTATTCTTAAAGTTGTAAAAGGGCTATTAAATTACTATATAATTATATTTATTTTGTTCATTTGATAATATTAACACCAAAAATAATAGCAAATGTTCCTATTGGGTCAAACCACGTCAAGTGGTCCATGAAAATTTCGAAAAATCTCCGATTTTGAAAATTAGTAGTTCATTAGGAAGGAGACTAGACGCATACCCCGTGATATAAATATTTCGTCAAACCTCTTTTTATTGTTAAAGTTATTGAAGGTTGAAATTTGGAGGACGATAAAATTTTAAAATTATTTTCTCATAAACTACTGGAGATAAATCGATGAAATTTTGCAAAGTCGAGGAAAAATGTTACTGCTATATTATAAATATTTACATTATTTTTTTTTTTAATTTAAATTTTTCATGTGTTCTTCACGCTAAAAAAAACTGAAAAGTATGTGACACAACGCGGAAAATATTCACCATTAATAATCTGCAAAAAATTTTTTGTTCATTCATACCATTCCAAAGATATTGAATTTTTTGTCCCCCAACCGCTCTTAAAACGTATGGGACATCCATCGTTGCGCAGTTCGCTCGTAAGCTCCCGACATTATATATCACGGGGTATGCGCCTAGTCGCCTTCCTAATGAACTGCTAATTTTCAAAATCGGAGATTTTTCGAAATTTTCATGGACCACTTGACGTGGTTTAACCCATTTTTATTAATTTTAACTTAAACTAAATACAAAATTTTGTAATTTTGGTTTGTTTTTCATTTTCATCTGTCAAAATTAACTTTATCGTTATTGCCAACTACTTTTTTTTGGAAAAATCATAGCTATTGTGAATGAAAAAATACAAGCTATGATAGCTTATCACAATCCAACATACTTGTAACCATTTGGCTAAGTCTTCCATACAAAATAAGCTAATACATAGCTTAAATTGCTGGTCAAATAAAGCACGCCTAATATATCGGGAGATGATTACTTTAATGAAGACAAAATAAATGTTCATGAATGAATAAACTTTTCCTTAAAAAATACAAAATTCGCGGTACTATTTGAACAAACCTCGTATTGAATACACTATAGTTTAAAGCCCAATATATGTGGATTTAGTATGCAATTACCCCAAATTCCCATATACCACATAGTATGTATAAAATTGGATGGAAACATATTCCTCAGTATATTTAGGTATAGTCAGAAGTGATGATTTCTCAATTTCCAGCGGACTTTAAACCGTTTATGTTGGTCAATATACAACGTGATATTTTGATATACTTTCTTATACATAATGTGATTTTGTGCTGATTACACCGGTCAACAAAAAAATATTTTTTTTTGGGTTTCTGTTCTCATGCTTTGATTCTGATTCTAGACATTGAAAAACACTTAAATATTAATCTTTAGTTCTTTAAGTTTGCTTTTGGCTGATCTACATCGATAAGTATATTTGGGGTTTAATACGAGAGAGCTCATATGAGCATAAAAGAAATACAAAAAATATGCACTTTTAGACAGTAATTTCTTGTTATTTTACATTTATATATTATTGTTTATCACATATCTTGAATAAAAACAACTCTTATATCTAAAAAAAAAGTTTTCTAATTATAATCTAATAAATATCAAAAATCGTGTTGACCTGTGTTATGAATGAAATTGATCCAAACGAAAATCATTTTTATTTTCGGGCGTCTGGTTGACATTTTCTTCATATACCGAATAAATTAAGTCTAGGATCTTAGAATTGTAATCATTCAGACTTCGGACGAATAATGAATATTGAATTCGTTTGCAAATTTTTTTAATTTTTAAAAGTTTTGCAACACCTGAAGGTATTATCTCGATTTTGATCCTTGCGAGAGTATTACATGTTCGGTTACCCCGAACCGAGCCCATTCTTACTTGTATATTATAAGTTCCCTCTAATTCATTCACTTTTCAGTATAAAAATCAAGCATATCAACTATACTTGACCATAGAGCCTATAGCTAGTTTTTTACTCAAAATATTCTTCTTTTCCTAATGAAAATGTATGTGTCAAAAAGGGGCAAAATCGGGTCAATACTTATCCTTATTCTAATATACGTAATATAAAGATATATGAGGATATATGAGGAATGAAGCTTCTTTTCCTGTTCATGGTTTCGACTATAAAATGTTCGTTTACACTTTCCTTACTTTTTACTCAATTTATCGTTTGCATGGACCGACAGAGGGACAACTGGAATTCAACGAGTCTCCTTAATTTGCTCATTTTTGATGCTCAATTATCGACTAGTAATATATATATATCTTATGCCGCGATGTCTGAATTTGGTATCCCCGCAAAACTAATACGGCTGTGTAAGTTGACGTTGAGCAATACCAAAAGCTCCGTCCGAATCGGGAAGAACCTCTTTGAGCCGTTCGAAACCAAACGAGGTTTCAGACAAGGCGATTACCTATCGTGCAACTTCTTCAACCTGCTTCTGGAAAAAATAGTTCGAGCTGCAGAACTAATAAGAGAAGGTACCATTTTCTACATAGAAGAGTGTGCAGCTGCTGGCGTACGCCGATGATATTGATATCATCGGCCTCAACACCCGAGCCGTTAGTTCTGCTTTCTCCAGACTGGACAAGGAAGCAAAACAAATGTGTCTGGCAGTGAACGAGGGCAAGACGAAATATCTCCTGTCATCAAACAAACAGTCGTCGCACTCGCGACTTGGCACTCACGTCACTGTTGACAGTCAAACTTTGAAGTTGTAGATAATTTCGTCTATCTTGGAACCAGCGTAAACACCACCAACAATGTCAGCCTGGAAATCCAACGCAGGATTGCTCTTGCCAACAGGTGCTACTTCGGACTGAGTAGGCAATTGAAAAGTAAAGTCCTCTCTCGACAAACAAAAACCAAACTCTATAAGTCACTCATAATTCCCGTCCTGCTATATGGTGCAGAGGCTTGGACGATGTCAACAACTGATGAGTCGATGTTGCGAGTTTTCGAGAGAAAAGTTCTGCGAAAGATTTATGGTCCTTTGCGCGTTGACGGTGAATATCACATTCGATGGAACGATGAGCTGTATGAGATATATGTCGACATTGACATAGTTCAGCGAATTAAAAGACAGCGGCTACGCTGGCTAAATCATGTTGTCCGAATGGACGAAAAAACTCCAGCTCTGAAAGTATTCGACGCTGTACCCGGCGGGGGAAGCAGAGGAAGACCTCCACTCCGTTGGCAGGACCAGGTGGAGAAGGACTTGGCTACGCTTGGAATATCCAATTGGCGCCACGTAGCAAAAAGAAGAAACGACTGGCGCGCTGGTGTTAACTCGGCTATAATCGCGTAAGCGGTGTCTACGCCAATAAAGAAGAAGAAGAAGAATATACCATATACATATGTTCATCTAATTTCTAACCTCCTAATAATATGATATATTATACTATGAGCAAAAAAAAAGAAAGATTTTGTTCATAATTTTAAAATTTTTAATTCATTATGCAAAATCTATGTCGTATTTTCCCCTCAATGTAATCCCCCTTGGCCCCAATACTCTTGTGCCAACTTTTCTTCCAATCCTTAAAACATTTGCTAAAGTCAACTTCCGGAATAGCCTTCAATGCGGGTAACGATTTAAGTTCAATGCTTCAGTTGACTCAAAATGGTTTCCCCGAAGCGGTCGTTTGAGTTTGCTCAGTAGTCAGAAGTCATATAGAACTAAATCAGGCGAATACGATGTTTGGGGCATGATATTGGTTGAAAATTTGGCAAACACTCAAAGAATCGATGCAATTTGCGACGGTGCATTATCGTGATGCAAACGACGCAAAACACTCAAATAATATTCCTTGTTGAAAGATTGGCCATTCGGAAGGAGTTCGGATAATCGAAGAAAACTGTAGTAATACGCTTCATGACATCCTGGTAGTCGGAAAGTATTGTTTGACAGACGTTAACGCGACGCTGTTTTTCCCAAATATTTTGTGATTTTAGAACCAATCGTGCTTTCACTTTTCTTAGATCCAAATTATCTTTCAAAATGGTTTTCACGGATAATTCCGATATGCCAACGATGACAGTAAAATATTTGATCGTTAATCGTAGATTCTCAAGTATCAATTCCTTTGTTTTATTGACGTGCTGATTATCAGTTGATGTTGATGACGGTCCTGGACGTCAACGCGTTCTCGACCCGCTTTAAATAATTTGTGCGAATCAAAAATCAATTTTTACCGAAGGCCTTTATAACATTCTAAACCTTTTCACACGCAAAATTTAATGGAACTTCTGTGTATAATACTTTCACTCATCGTAAAAATCGCCGAATGCACTTTATGTACGTCAGAAAGACAAACATACTATACTAAAGACTACTGATTATTTTGATGTGACAGTTGGCACAGATGTCACTGACAGTCATACCAACCTGGAAAAAAAATATTTCGACAAAAAAAATATTTAAACTAAACAACATTTTGTCAGATGTACATTGTTGCATATCAAATTCTCCTTACAATATTTATATTCACCTAAAAAGGCATTTTCATGTAACTTCCACCACCATGGAGATGATAAGCACGCTATAACATTCGTAGTATAATAGTAAAATTAGAACTCACCTGGATTACAGTTTTCCTCGGAATGTGGCTGTTTTTATTTTGGATTGTCTGCGATTGTGGGGTCAAAGATAAAGTCAAAGGCTCTTTTTGAATCAATTTGTTATGCTTATTAAAATTAGTGGTATTAATTCTAACAAGATCTTGTGATGTTATTTGCTTTTTAGTTTTAGAATTTGAAAAGAGCGTGTTACATGGTTGAGAGACATCTTGATTTAAATTTATGTGTTGACTGTCGTTAATATGGTTGAAATGCAAGCGAACATTTTTATTTTTATCGGTATAAGATACATTTGAGGCATCCAACGGATGAGTTTTGAAACAACCTGTAGGTATATTAGCACATTTATTTTTATTTTCAATTTTCTTTTTATTATGCGACGCAGCAAGTTTTTTCCAAGACAATGCACTAATAAATAACGAATGCTTTTTCATACTCTTTTCAATAGTATTTTTTTCCGTGAAAAGTGCAGAATTTTCATTGTGTAAATCCAAATCATTGTTAATTGCATCTTTTGTACCTTTTAATTTATTGAAACTATAGCTGGTTACATGACTTTGCTTGCCTACATTTATCCTTCCACATCCATTATGCGCAATTATGCCATTTTTAGCAAGCGGGACACGAATACTTTGCTTCGTTTCTTGATTTTTGGCATTATTCAACTGCTCGTAGCAAAAGTTGTTCAAATGAGAGTCCATTAAAGAAGAACCTTCCAATATATATTCGTTTCGAACGTCAGATTGTTGGTTATATTGGATGCTAGTCTGGGATGAATAAAACGGATGGCGTTCTCTTGGATTAAAGCTCAATACCGTCCCCATTATGGTAAATTGATAATGCCTAAAAGTAATATAATCCAAGAAATTTTTAGTAGTTACGTGTATAAGAAGACTACACTAACTCAAAAAATCTTGCAAGACACGAGCTTTAACATTATTTATTCATACATGTAACTAAAATCCAAGATAACTCTGGGCAAAGCAGTAGCTAATTTAAGAACTCAATAAATACATCATATTAAGCCTAAAAAGAGAGATTAATAGAAACATAATTAACTAAATCAAAGATTTTGTTCCGATTCATCAGAGACTCGCAGATTAAAATATGCTCCATGTCATTTTTGTGCGTTAGCAATACTTCAATGACGATTGGACTCGCCTACCGGAACGAAATTAATGAATACAGGTGATTGTAGGTTACAGTATTAGAACTATTAAGGCCGTTTTCTCAATATTTGGTTATCATCGATCTGTCATTTAAGTTCTGGTTAACCAAGAATCCTTATTGCAGACGAAATACGCCACTAAGGATACATTCAAATTCATGGAAATGGAATTGAACATCTTCAAAACATCGATTTATCCCATTTTGACCGAACATTTAGGAATCATTGATCGACGCTTGTGACGGATTATTTGACAAAAATCACATTTTAATCATTAACCACTCCCCGTATTCACCTGATATGGCTCTGTGCGACCTCTTCCTTTTCGGAAAAATGCATTTGCTCATGAAAGGAAAACGTTATGCAGACGTAGAGGCCATTCAAAAGGATTGCACCGGCATACTGGCGGTGCAAAAAGCTGTATTGAGTCAGAAGGAGACTATTTAGAACAAAATAAATTGATTTTGCCGTAAAAACATTTGTTCAGTTCTTTTATTAAGTCCTGTTTACTTTGGAACGCACCTTCTATGTCGTATTGGCTGTCTTCGAAATCGAACTAGTACATAGTATTTATGCAGTCGTGGGTATGCAACCAAAATAGTATTGTATAAATGAGCATCCTCCCCCGGACATCCACACCTACACCACACTATCACACCACATCAACTCAACTTCACAACACTGACACGCACCTTCACCATACTCACTTCACAAATCATCAGAGCTTACAACCCACATTCCACACTACACACTAACCAACCACATCACACCAGCTGATTCCACACACAAAGGGAAAAAAAGGAACCAAAAAGAGATCAGCTTCTTATTTCGCTTCCGATCTTTACAGCGACCTGCACGCCTGTGCGAACATCTCGAACGAGCGTTTTTCCCTCATCCAGTTTTTGGCAGTTCATAGTTTTTCGGCAGTTCATAGTGTCGGAGTTATAAACATTTTTTTTACCTATTACTTTTATAACGTTAACATTAAAATTGTACACAGATCCTTATAATACATACCTATATATATACACGCGTTTACCAATTTTAAAACAATTCCTCAATTCGCCATTTTAATTTTTAACAAAACAAATTTTGTGGTGATCGTGAAGGTGAGTGCGTGCGAAAATATAAAAAAAAATTTGCAGTGCACAGCAAAAACGGTGAGTTACTGAAAAATACATGGTCCTTCGAGGCAAAACGAACGGCACATTGGTGAAACGTTAAAAAAAAAATATATATATATATGTATATATGTACATATATATATATTTAAGTGCATATATATGTAAAAACAACAAAGAAAAAAAAACGGTTTTACATATGAAAAAAGTGCAGTGACACCAAGAAAAATATATAAGAACGAAGTGGCACGAAATCTACATACATACATACATGCATACATTCTTGTATATGACAAACCAAAAAGTGTGGTGTAAGAAAAAAAAATTAAATTAAAAACCAGAAAGCAGTGCATTGAAATAATATAACAATAATAATACATACTAAAGCTAACATATGTGCAAAATTGTGATAACTCCAAATTAACAAATAAAGCATTAACCGAAAGTGGGTGCAAACTAACATATACAATACGGGCGCGAAAATAAAATAAATTAACAAAATACGGGCGCGAACTCTTAACAAACAAATGAATAAAATAGCCAAAATACTAACTCCGACACTATGAACTGCCAAAATACAAATAAAACACCACTTTTCACGAAAATTCAAACACAAAGCCCCCGAGGAAAATCAGAGTGAGTGTATCCATTCCACTTTTGATTTTATTTATTATGTATATATGTATGTAACGTTGCACAAAATCTACATACATACATACATGCATACATTCTTGTATATGACAAACCAAAAAGTGTGGTGTAAGAAAAAAAAATTAAATTAAAAACCAGAAAGCAGTGCATTGAAATAATATAATAATAATAATACATACTAAAGCTAACATATGTGCAAAATTGTGATAACTCCAAATTAACAAATAAAGCATTAACCGAAAGTGGGTGCAAACCAACATATACAATACGGGCGCGAAAATAAAATAAATTAACAAAATACGGGCGCGAACTCTTAACAAACAAATAAATAAAATAGCCAAAATACTAACTCCGACACTATGAACTGCCAAAATACAAATAAAACACCACTTTTCACGAAAATCCAAACACAAAGCCCCCGAGGAAAATCAGAGTGAGTGTATCCATTCCACTTTTGATTTTATTTATTATGTATATATGTATGTAACGTTGCACAAACGGTCAATTTAAAAGAACCGATAGAAATCAAACCCGTTTAATAAAAACGGTTGGTAAAAGTTCCAAATCGGCGGGAAATTTAAGTACCGATACAAAACAATACGGTAAATAATATATATGTATATATATATCCACAGTATATATATATATTTTTTTTTTTTAATAAATTTAACTAAATAAATTACTATTCCTTGCATTTTAAGCTTACCTTCGTGTATACAATACGCACAATCCACAAGAGTTCAATAAAAATTTATTTTCAAACTATTCTGGCAATACCGCTCCAGTTCATTAACTGTGAGAGGGATACTTGCAAATTATACGAACAATACCTATTCAGTTTATTAAGCGGTGAGAGGAATTGCTTCTAAAAAAGTAAGCAAAAAATAGGAAGAAGAATATAGCATAAAAGAGAATAAGTACAAACATACATATGTACATATCCTCAAGCGAATTGAACATAAGGAACCGAAAGCAAATTTATTTATACATATAAGTTAGCAACAATAACATTTAAAGCAACCAAAAGACACGCGCATCCGTTCTACTTGCAAAGCTGCTGACGATGCGTCTAGCGCAGTGTGGCGTGATTCTCTGGAAATCCAGCGGAACGTGGGAATCGATGTCAGCAGAACAGTAGGCGCATTAAGTTACGATAAGAATTATACAATTTTTTAAGTTTAGAGTTAAGAGAGCGGTTGAACAATAAAGGTCGTAAGACCGGAAAAATAAAATATTTTTTACTTTTGACAAGTAAACCCATAACTGGCGCCCGAGCTAAAATAAGCTCCTACGTCGCGAAGGAAAACAAAAGGCGTTAAGAATCCTTCTTCGGAGAACGTGTAGTGATAATAAAAACAACTGTGCTAGTGTGAGATCAGGCCCCTTAGTAGCAGAGCAAAAAGGACGCGTTGGGCGCAAGCCAACTCATCAGCACCTATCAACATTAACAACCAACAATATCAAGAGGCAAAGAATGAAAGTCGTTATTGTATTGTAAGTTAAGTGATAATTACTAATTAAGAACTTTAAGTGAAACCCAGATTGCGAAATTTTTTTTTTTTACCAAACTAAAATTGAAATAAAACCTTTAAGCATTAATTTGTAAGTGCAAAAACTGAAACGTTATTGAAGTAGAAAAGAAACCGATACGTAAAGAGTAGTGGACAGTGAGGAAAAATATAAAACGAACTCTTTAACAGACACAACAAAATAAACAATGTCGAACCCAAATAATGTGGTTCGTCCACCAGTAATCAGGGCGAATGATCCTGCAGGAAATTCAGGATCAGCTAACGTTACAATAAACGAGGATGACCTCGTAAACCTAATAGGAAGGGTAGCTTTAGACGTGTTAAACAGGCAGGGGCCCAGCATAGTTAGGGCAACCCTTAACCCGAATGCGGGCTTAGCAGACACTTGCGACCAAACCATCAATATAGAGCATGCAAGCAACTTATCAGATTTAGACAAGATACCTGATGTAGTAAAATGTTTACGCGAATTCTCGGGAAATCCCGCCGAATTCAATTCATGGAAAAAAAGTGTAAATCGAATATTAAATATTTACGAAGCGAGTAAGGACACACCTAAATTCTACGGAATCCTTAACGTGATAAGGAATAAAATCGTCGGCAACGCGGATGCTGCCCTTGAGTCATACAATACACCCTTAGACTGGGGTGCTATTTGTAAGTGTCTAACTTTACATTACGCCGACAAGCGTGGTGTATCCACCCTAGAATACCAAATGACTTCTTTGGTTCAGGGAAATAGGTCAATTGAAGAATTTTACCAGGCCGTTTATTCCAATTTATCTTTAATACTTAATAAGCTAGGCTGTATGGAGGTGGGTAGCGAGGCTCGTAATCTTCTTACTCACACATACAGAAACAAGGCGCTAGATACGTTTGTGCGCGGCCTCAACGGCGACTTGCCTAAACTATTGGGCATGAAGGAACCAATGGATCTGCGCCAAGCATTACACTTGTGCTTGAAGTTGGAGAATCAGGGATTCCGCACACGGTACGCACACAACACCAATATGGATCGTAGAGGGATGCAGCGAAACACCTCACCACCTTTACCTTCGAGAAATTTTCAGAGGGAAGTAAACCAACAAAATTTCTTCCCCGAAATTGCTTACTTACCACAGCCACAACCACAAATTATTTCACAAAATCTTCCTAATCAAAGACCTAATCAGAATTTAAATGCATAAACACATCCACATCCACATCCACAACCTATTTCACATAACTTTCCAAATCAAAGATTTGATCGGAACTTAAATGCACAAACACCCTTTAACCAACCGCCTATGCGCCCCCCAAAACCGCCGGTGCCTATGGAGATAGATGAAACTTTGCGCTCGCGCCGCATTAACTATATGAACCGGCCACAAAATAATCAATTATTCGGCAAAGGGCCACCACAGACCACTTCTGAAAGAAATCTCAAGCCACAAAAGGCACAATGCAATTTTCATATAAGTAATACTCCAAGCGCTACCTCGAACACTGGCTCAGAAGATAATCTGAATGATTATTTGGGTGTGGCGGACGACAATATACAGGATGAAGGACAATATTACGAATATAGCGATATTCATTTTTTAGGTTAAAAAGCTCTTCGTTGCCTTGCTTTGAATGCCGCACGAAGAGCAGCGAAGTATTCAAATTTTTAATTGACACTGGCTCCAGCCAGAATTATATTCAACCCAATTTAGCAAAAAAAAGTACTAGAAAAACTATTGCTGGTGATATAGAAATAAAACACCACACATTTTTACAGCTTCTTAATCAAACAGAAACTTTAAAATTCTTTATACTACCCACTTTAAGAGCTTTTCATGGCATTTTGGGCTATGATAGCTTTCGGCAGCTAGATGCTGTTATTAACATTAGAGAGGGAACCTTGACAATTAAAAATAATTTAAAAATATTAATTAAAGAATTAAAAACAGATGCAGTAAATGCTATCAAAATACACGATGACAACATTACTCCCCATCAAAAAATAGCTCTACAGAAATTGGTTACAGAGCATCCTAACTTACTTTCAGAACCGGATGAACGGTTAACTTATACTACCAAAGTAGTGGAAGAGATCAGAACGTCATCCGATTCTCCAATATATAGTATGTTTTATCCATATCCAGCATCGCTTAGAGGCGAAGTAGAGAAACAGGTGGAAAAACTACTGAACGGTGGCATTATAAGACCATCCAGATCCCCCTATAATTCCCCTGTGTGGATCGTGGTAAAAAAACCCGATTCCAGTGGAAGTAAACAGTATAGGTTAGTGATCGATTATAGGAAATTAAACAGTTTAACTATAGCGGATAGATATCCGATGTCCGAAATAGAGGGTATGTTATCGCATTTAGGCGGCAATTCATTTTTTACCACGCTAGACCTCAAAAGTGGGTTCCATCAGATCCCACTAAAGCCGTTAGACATAGAAAAAACGGCATTTTCGGTGAATAATGGGAAAAGGTAGAAGCAATTACTAATTTTCCCGAACCCAAAAATATTAAAGAATTGCGTTCATTTTAGGCCCATCTGGCTATTATCGTAGATTTATTCGCGATTACGCGAAATTAGCAAAGCCATTAACAATCTTACTAAGAGGCGAAGAAGGCCGAATTTCAAAAAACAAGTCCGCAAAAGTACCGATTGAATTCAATGAACAAGCTAAAGAAGCATTTCAGAAAATTAAAAATACATTGGTTTCGGATGAGGTAATTTTATCTTTTCCAAATTACAATAACGGTTTTGAGTTCACAACTGATGCCTCAAATTTTGCACTTGGTGCCGTTCTTTCCCAAAGTGGAAAACCTATTTCTTTTATTTCGCGAGCTCTAAGTAAGGCGGAGGAACATTACGCCGCAAACGAGAAGGAAATGATAGCCCTTGTCTGGGCATTATCCACCTTACGGAATTTTTTGTACGGGCACGCTAAGGTCAAAATCCTTACAGACCATCAGCCCCTAACTTTTGCTTTAAGCAACAAAAATACAAATAGTTAAATGAAACGATGGAAGGTATAATGACGAAATATTTCATAAAACTGGTCGAACTAACGTTGTGGCTGATGCACTATCAAGAATTACAGCACATCAACAAATAAATTCAATGTCGGTTATGACGCATAGCGATGACAGTTCAGGTCAAAACTTGATTCAATTCGTGGATGTACCTATCAACGTTTTCAAAAATCAGATATTTTTCAATTGGTCTACAGAATCAAGCTATAAATTTCAAATTGTTTTTCCAACTATTCACCGTCACACTATAACAGAAATAGGATTTTCCGAGGAGACAATCATATCTTTATTGAAAAAATATTTAACCACTTCAGTAATAATTGCACAACTTTTAGACAGAGCTATCTATGAATATAATTACTCAATTCACAGCACAATTAATAATAGACACATAGAAATTTTTTTCGGTCGTACGGTAAGCACAGACCCCGAACAATTCGAAAATGCTAGATTAGATAATATTCAAAGAATAAAAGATAAACAACAACAAGATCTTAAAAATCACAATAGCAAATGACAACCAATTATTGATTATAATCCAGGAGAAACGATTTACGTGAAGGTCCACAATAGGTTAGGAACTAAAATCTCACCTAGGTATAAAAAAGAAGTAGTTAAGGAAAATAGGTCGACTACGGTACTGACCGAGTCAAATAGGGTAGTTCAGAAGAGTAATATTAAAAGCGAAGTAATAAAATTATGTAAATAAAATAGACGCATTTTCTATTTTTTTTTTTTTTGCAGACTAACGCTTACAGCGACAACAATGGTTCTGACCGACTTCCAAATTACAGACTTCTCAACAGCTCATATAATTACAATAAGCAAAGGACTGGCCAAAATACAAGACGGAACGTTTAAATTAATACACCTTATCAACGTTGAACTGTACGAACAATTTTTGGCAGAGGTAAAGCAATTCATGGGCAAAAACATACAGACAAATAGTATATTTTACTCAACTTTAAAACAAGAAATAGAACAGACTAAAGAAGCAATTAAATCTATTAAACCATCAGGTAGAAAAATTAGAAGATCAATTAACATCCTGGGTACCGCATGGAAATATTTAGATGGAACCCCAGATCACGACGATTTTGCTGCATTAGAATACGACACAAAACAATTAAACGACAATAACAATAAACATTTCTAGTAAATCAAGCACTAACAGAACGTATGAATAACCTTACAGTAATTACGGACAGACTAACAAACGCAATAACAAAAGACAGCTACTTCAATGACGAACTAGTAATAAGTATTCAAAATAGATTACGTTTAGTTAAGGAAGAAATTGTAAACGTTAGATATGCCATCCAATGGGCAAAACTAAAATAAGTAAATAGCATTTTATTGAACAAGAAAGAATTAGAATTAACTCTTAAAACACTAGAAGAGGAAAAGATGCCTTTTCATCAACTAAAGAAGCCTTAAGTTTTGCAGAAACAAGCGTCCTTTATAATTCAACAATGTTAGCGTATATCGTAAAAATACCAATCACGGAAAAAGAAATTCATAAGTTTTTTTTTCTTATTTTAATTAAACCTGTTAAGAGAAATAATACGATTATAAATATTGTTTTCAATAATATTATTAAGAAAGAAAATAATATACTTGGAATAAATAGCGAGTGTAAGACAATAAATTCTATACCTATTTGTAATAAGGACCAAATTGTTAGCCTAGTTAATGAAACCTGCATAACAAAACTTTTAAATGGTAAACAAAATCCAACTTGTCAATATAGCAACGCAAATCATGTTAAACCAATAGAAATACTTCAACCTGGACTAATTCTACTAAACAACTTTAATGGTACCGTAAATAATAGCCTGGAAGAAATGTCTGTTGCAGGCACATTCGTCGTAAAATTCAGCAATCTTACCATAAAAATAAATAACGATTCTTTCCTACAATGGCGAAACGCTTTTAACCGGGGCGTTACCAGTCAGAACACAATTTGCTCCAGCGGAAAAGGAAAGAATAAATCTTTTGTCATTGGAATCAATCCACGAGTTATTCATAGACAACATAAAACGTTTGGATTGCCTTCAGAATAATACGAATACCACTCAAACTTTTGTGGCAATCATGGCCATTCTCACACTAGCAGCTTTTTCAATAATATTCTTCTGCCATATGAGAAAGAAGATAATCCTGCAAACAAGCTTTACATCAGAAACATCGTCCAAGGGTAAGGACCCAGCAGTACCAGAAATAATACCAAAAACAGCAAACCCCATAACATACTTCAATTTTGACAACTTACCATATTTTTGATCCATTGAGGACAATTGATTTTAAGAAGGGAGGAGTTAGCAACAATAACATTTAAAGCAACCAAAAGACACGCGCATCCGTTCTACTTGCAAAACTGCTGACGATGCGTCTAGCGCAGTGTGGCGTGATTCTCTGGAAATCCAGCGGAACGTGGGAATCGATGTCAGCAGAACAGAAGGCGCATTAAATTACGATAAGAATTATAAAATATTTTAAGTTTAGAGTTAAGCGAGCGGTTGAACAATAAAGGTCGTAAGACCGGAAAAATAAAATATTTTTTACTTTTGACAAGTAAACCCATAACTTATACATATATGTATATGTAAGTATCCGTATAAATACGTACATACTCTCTCAGCAAAACTTGCGTGACCGAAACTCCAATACATTTACACAATTTTTACTTGTCACTAACACTTCCTCACAAATCTTTAAAATGAGTAAGAAGTCAATCTATTGTGTCTTTTGTTTGTTTTATATTATAAGCAGCGTTTGAAAAACTACGCTACTTTCGTAGCATTTCATTTTACTCTTCCTACCGCTCTCACTTTGTCGGGAGCCACAGCATAGCCTTAGCATAACAATGTAAAGTATGTGCTCTACTTTGCTCCGAGTTTTGTTAGGTAAAAAACTATAGCTGGAGCGGGAGCAAAAAATTAAATTCTGCGCTATGCTCTGGCGTAGCGGTAGCAAATGAAAATTTTCATGTGCTACAGCTCCCGCATGTGTTTGTTGTTTTTTTTTTTTCTTTTTTGCTATTTTCTGTCATTTACAAGTATGGTACAAGTTGGTATATAAAAGAAAGTCGTTTATAACTCAAGAATGGCTGAACCGATTCGGCTTGAAATTGGTGGGGAGGTAGCTTAGAAGCAGGGTAAGGACATAGGATACATTTTATCTTTTTATGCTAAAATTCAATACAACTCATAAATACAAAAATTATATTTCAAATCATAAGCATTTGTTCAAAATTTATGTAAGAATCATTTGAAAATTTTAGTAATTCAAAAAATAGAAAGAAATAAGTAAAAATTTTCATATCCAAACATGCTTAGTATATGGGTTATACTGATTTTGCTCCTAAACCAGGTAGTTTTCTTTTAAGACGAACCCGTCCGATATATTTAATATCACAACAAAAAATGGCATTGAAATTTTCATCGTCAAGGCACTGCGGATACTTTGCTAGATTATTGGTCAAGGACGCAAACGCATTCATAACAAACCAAACGTGATATCTAACATAAAGATTTAGCGGAATAATTGGAGTGTTGATAAAAAGGTTTATTATAATTTTTGATATACAGAAATCTTTTCGATTCTTTGCAATATACATTGAAGTATGTATATGCGTACAATTTCAAACTGATTCTTCCTAAAAAATTATAAAATTACTAAATATTGGGAATGGTAGAATAGAACTGCAAATACGCAGTGCAATGGATTAAAACTGGTACTGGTAATCAGTAGATGAATATTAACCACGTGTATTCCAAAAGATAAAGGCGAGGTATCTAAACTTGATTTTTCCACGAAATTCGCATTTTTTTGTATAACTGACAAGAGCTACAGCGTCTAAAGTCAAAGCGATGCCATAAAATACCTCTGATCTGTAGGAATTTAAAGATAAAAAACCAAGATTGTAGTGTATTTTCTATGGAAAATTTTTACATGCCTCGGTCCAGTTCTTAATGTTAATATGTAGGGCTAAAATTTTCAGGAATTTTTTTTTGGGGTATTTCCAAGGAAATTTCGTGACGGGACCGAACAAAATTAATAATTCAAAAAAATAAAAACACCCTAATGTATATAAAAAGGGGGAAAGTATATGTAGTTAAAATTAATTTGGAAAATTCATAGTAATTGAGTATTGTAATACATTTGGAATTGATGATGTTCTTGGTAATATAAAAATGGTAAATATTTTGCATAATAAAAAAAATTTTATAATTTATTCAATTATTATCTAATTCACTTTATTAATATATTTCCTAAAATATTTGATTTTAGATTTATAAATTCACTTGACGCAACAAGTGCCAAAATGATTTGCATAACATTTTTATGTTTGAATTCGAAGGAAAAAAGAATTCGGTTACAAACGCGTCGATAGTTGAGAATTGTACAGATTTGTGTTTGTGCATATTTATTATATTTAAAGTAAATATTTAAGCCTACGGATATTATAATTGTGTTTCTTTAACTTTTGTGAATATTTTGTGTCTTCAAGATAATATTTGGAAAAAGGGTGAGTAAAACAAATACTAATTCAATATGAAAAATATACATTTAGTGCATATATGTATGAGCCGGGAAAAAAAGGCTTTTAATCTTAGTGCATCTAAATTTATGAAAATTTGTGAAAAAGATGTAATTAATTGTAGCCCGGTCGTATTTTATTATATTATGTTAAGTTATTTAAAATGAATTTTGATGCTGCCAAATTTTTATTTCTTAATCAGATGGATTCACCAGCGCTTTTTGATGACACCTATTTGGAGGAATGCCCGACAACTTCTTCGACTTCCGTAAAAGGTACATGTAAAATCGTCATTTTAATTTTCAATTCATTTTTACGCATTTGTTATTGTAGAACAATTGACAAACGGTAGAAACTCAACATTTCTGGTTGCTACAACCCAGAGGCAAGCTTCTCAAAACAACAAGGAAACAATTTGGCTGTGGAAGGAAATGGTAATCCAATATATTGTTAAAATGCATAGAAGTATATTTATATATTATTTTTTGTATCCATATAAGAATTTATAGAAATAATTTTTATATTATTAAAAAAAATGTCAAAAGATGAAGGAAATGAATTTAATGTAAATTTAAATGAAATTATTTTATTATTAAAATTAATAAAAAAAATATATTTTATAAAAAAAAATCTTTATATTTTTGAGTTTCGAACTTTAGGTTCAAGGAATGACAAGCGAGTGGTTTACCCACTAGGCTATTGTAGAATGCACCGTCACGCTTTCCTGAGAGCAGTTTTGTTGAATTATCCCAAATTTAATGAAAGTGTGAGAAAGAAGGATATAGTTTTATTACAGCAGAAAATATGTGAGCGAGGAGGTGATACAAGATCACATGTATACTAAAGTTTTGGGAGCTTTTTTGATTCGCCCTTAAGAACGTGATAGGAAAAAGTGACAATTAAACCGACACGCGTTACCGTCATATCACTAGGTAACGTGACCGTCACTGTTCTAACTGGGTTCATACAAGTATATAAATATATTCATACATTAGCGCTTTACCCATATTGACCTAGTTTCAGTACGCACAGATACAAGGGCATACGAATAAATCTATAAAAAATATTTGTCCGAAAACAAAAAAAAAAAAAAAACGAACAAGTGAATCCAAACGAGAACAATACCAGCGATAACCGCGTTATTAAATTCTTTGTCGGAAATAACAGCTCTTATTTTAGTGAAAAGAGCTTCCGGTTACATAATATACATATATTTCAATAATCCAATTGTTTAAACCCCTCAATGATAGGGTATTCAAAATTCACTTACACCCGCAATTAATATTACTAATGAAAATGCGCGAGTAATTTGGTTTACAATTACTTTAGTGTTTTGTATATTTAAAAATACAATCAAGTTTTAAATCTATACATATAGACGAATTTAGAACGGTGTTGTGTTGAATTAAATTATTGTTGAGTTGAGACAGGATGCCGCTCGCAGGAACTGGATTGACACGAAATTGTTTCTAGCGCGTGGGAACTTTGTTGTGGCGAATATCCAATCGAATGTTGATGTGTGATGAGTGTCTGGCGAATGTGTCGAACGACTGTTGACGTTCGGATTGTATGAGACGAATTGAATCTGCTTTCCCGTTGCCCATCGTTTTTGTTGAGTGGGTTGGCGTACAGATGTGTTGAGTTGTGCTGTAGTGTCATCAGCTGTGGTGAATTGCACTGTAGCATTAGAATGAGCCAATTTTACCGGTTAGAGGGGGTGGATGCTTAACTCATTTAAACACCAATTTTTCGGCAATATGAACTCTTACTGGTTGAAAAGAGTTTTCGGTACCATATATCTCTATTGTAATAAAATATACAGATATATTTTATTAATTAAAATTTTCTGAATGAGCACTCAAAAGAATCTAAAGCAGAATTCTTAAGAATTCCGAAAATGATTAATGACGATAAAAGCCCATGTACACCTTCTGAAGCTACACGCTCGAAGCAAGGTGCTACAAAGCAAAAAAGGGGGAAAGAACTTTCGTATATTAAATTCATTTCTGAGTGTGAAAGCTTAATTAAATACTGCACTCGATTTGCATCTTCACCGATTCAGGACAACTCTGAATCGGCACTAGAAATAAAAAATAAATCTATTGACAATTTTTGGACACGCCTGCATACGACGCAATAGTAGAAACTAATGATTCAGATCTACCTGAAAATTTCAAATCTTCGGTTTACGCCAAATACGAAAATTGCTTAGACCGCTATGAAGACACAAAAGCAATGATATCAGATCAATTAAAACTTATTAAGTCAATTTCACCTACTCCCCACAGTAGAGTAGAGTTACCACAATTGCAGGCCCAAGAGGCAAGTTCAGGCATTCATCTCAAAGTGCCAGCGTGAGATACGGAAATATTTCATGGAGGTTATGAACAATGGCCGACCTTCCGGGAAATGTTTACAGCCGTGTACATAGACCATCCAAAATTATCACAAGCGCAAAAATTGTATCACCTCCGATACTAAACTAAAGGTCAAGCAGCCGTAATAGTCAAGCAGTTCGCATTGAATGACGATAATTTTAATTTAGCTTGGGAAGCTTTAAGACAAAGATATGAAAATGAGAGAATATTAGTAGACAAGCAAGTAACGATACTTATGAACTTGCCAAAAATTCAAAGAGAAACCAGTGAAGAATTCATCAAACTAGAATCCACTGTGTCAAATTGTTTGTCGGTTCTATCGACACAAAATATTCCCACTCACAAATGAAATCCTATTCTGGTAAACATATGTACCGCCGCATTACCAGAAAAATCATTACTTTTGTGGGAGCAATCGCTCTCATCAAGAAGAAAATGCCCAACGTGGCAGCAGATGAAAGATTTCTTAACTACCCAATACGAAATTGCGGAAAGGGTAGAAAAAAAAGTAGTCAGAACTAAAAACGTTCAACAAGACCTAAATCAAAGCTTCAATAGACCCCAAGCCGGAAGCAACAATCATTTAAACAGAAGCTTTTTCAAAATACAATCGTTCACATCTGAACAAAATAAATTCACGTCATGCGAACTATGTACTGGAGGGCATAAGTTAAAAGCTTGCGAGAAATTTAAAAAATTGAATGTCAATGAAAGGAACAACTTTGTCAGGTCAAAAAGACTCTGTACAAACTGCTTGTCCCACTCACACAATCTCAATAAATGCGAAAGCAAATTCAATTGCGTATATTGCCACAAAAGGCATCATTCTATGTTACATCTCAATAACTTTCCCAACACATCTCAAAGTAGCGCTCTTTCAAAAAAAGCTACGGGTTTAGTTGCAACAGCCACTCCCCAAACAAAAACTCTAGAAAATTGCCAAGAGACACCATGCTGCTCAAAGGCATTAAAAAATCAAACGCTACACGGCGAAAATCATAGTAGAGTACTACTACCTACAGCAGTTGTCTCCATCGAACATCGAGGAGAACTGTTCATACTAAGAGCCCTAATAGACCAAGGATCGCAACGATTATTCACAGCGTCTAGGGCACAAAATAGGCTAAAACTGCCAACAAAAGATGGTAGAAGAACCTCGCACCTCTGCAATACAGCAGTTTCTAAGTATGGAGAAAAACCTACTTAGAAAAGGTGAGCTTAAATAAGATTATGATGGTGTCGTGGAAGAATACCTTCATTTAGATCACATGAAGGAAGGAAGCCCATGTGAAAAAATCACAAGAGGCAAATATTACTCTTTCTACTTGCCACATCATGCAGTACTAAAGCCTGAGCTTTCCATCAAAAATCATGAGCGATAATGGTAAAACTTTTATCGGAGCTCAAAGAGCTACCGAAAGACAGTTTGTGGACTTCACAAAACAAGTCTCACCTGACATTGTCCAAAAATACGCTCCTCAAGGTATCAATTGGCAGTTTATACCCCCCAGCGCCCCTCATATGGGCGGCTTATGGGGGTCAGCTGTAAAAAACTTCAAATCTCATTATAAAAAGATAGCTGGCACACAAATTTAATTATGAAGAATTCACGACACTCTTAACTAGAATTGAAGCCGTTCTTAACTCACGGCCTCTCGCTGCACTCTCGCAAGATCCTTCAGACTTTACTGCCCTCACGCCAGGGCATTTTCTTAAAGGAGCACCCATTCTGGCCACACCTGAGCCAGGCGTGGAGTCACTTTCCTTATTAAACCGTTGGGAAAGAATTAAAATTCTCCATCATGACTTCAATCGTCGATGGAAAGATGATTATTTAAAGGACCTCCACAGAAGGTACCGATGGAAAATCACAGAAAACGCGCCTCTACTACGGCTCCGACGGTCATATTCGCGTAGTCGATTTCAGTACACAAACGGGAACTCTCACCAGGCCGCTCGTTAAGCTATGCTTTTTGCCAACCGCGGATAAAACCGAAAAGTAAACTGAAAATAACGTCATCGTAAGTAATAAACAAAGAGACAGATTAAATAATAGCAAAATATCAACTAGTAATAAACACTAACAAAAGACAAAACCAAACTAGGTCGATCCATATGACGACTCACTCACGCCACCTTACGTGGCACCACCGGCCATATGATTATATACACAAATATATATGATAATTAAAAATACTATTTTCTTAACAGATCCATATGGATGCCGAGATGCCAATTGCGCCTACGTGCACTGTGCGTTCCGCCGTCACGGCCGCGCCCTAGAGCTACCCCAGTAGCAGCGCCGCGCACAATCATCGCTGCCGCACCTCCCCGAGAAACTCCATCGGTTCCGCGTAGTGACCCGCAAGCAATAGCTCCAGAGCAGCCACAGCGTCAATGCATGCTGTGTCGACGACGACATCGGTTGCCACACTGTGGCATCTTCAAGAGGATGACACCTCTGCAACGCCAGCAGGTCGCCCAGGCCCACGGTCATTGCTTGAATTGTCTGGCGCCTACCCATCTAACGCGCGAATGCATCACCGGGTATCAGTGCCAGGTTTGTATGGGTCACCATCACACGATGTTCCACCGCAACACCGACCCGTCGTCGAACGTCATCATGCCCCTCGCGGCCGTGCTGCCAGCCGACGACTCTCGCAACCGCAACCGCGAAGGCAAGCCCTCCCTTCGGAGGAGTCCCGCGCCTGGCGCCATCATCACCATGCCACCCCGCATCGGAGGCGCCATCTTAGGCCGCAAGCCCGTCGCAAGACAGGCCTCAGCAACGTTGTTGCAACACTGCAACAACTTCAGAGGTTACTAGGCTGAATACTCGCCTAGGGGGGCCAGGATGTACAAATGAGCATCCTCCCCCGGGCATCCACACATACACCACACTATCACAGCACATCAACTCAACTTCACAACACTGACACGCACCTTCACCATACTCACTTCACAAATCATCAGAGCTTACAACCCACATTCCACACTACACACTAACCAACCACATCACACCAGCTGATTCCACACACAAAGGGAAAAAAGGAACCAAAAGGAGATCAGCTTCTTACTTCGCTTTCGATCTTTAAGCGACCTGCACGCGTGTGCGAACATCTCGAACGAGCGTTTTTAACTCCAGTTTTGGCAGTTCATAGTGTCGGAGTTATAAACATTTTTTTTACCTATTACTTTTATAACGTTAACATTAAAATTGTACACAGATCCTTATAATACATACATATACATATACACGCGTATACCAATTTTAAAACAATTCCTCAATTCGCCATTTTAATTTTTTACAAAACAAATTTTGTGGGGATCGTGAAGGTGAGTGCGTGCGAAAATATAAAAAAAAAATTTGCAGTGCACAGCAAAAACGGTGAGTTACTGAAAAATACAAGTATCATCGAAAATGGATCACTGAAATATTCATGAAAATATTCTTGCCATGATAAGTATATTTTTTTGCCAAAAGTATAAATTAATAAGAAAGCTTATAAAAATAACTACGGAATCGTTCATATGTAAATGTCAAAAAGCATTACTTAATTAGTAAATTTTCTTCTTACTAGTGTCCACCTTTGACATTTTTATGAGCGAAAAATTTTGACAATTTTTTTAATGCGAAATCTTGTCTTTCTATGACCATATAACTCCGATTGCTCTTATAAAACTCGAGATTCACATTACAAAAGAAATCTATTAGAAAAACAAGTAAGGAAGGGCGAAGTTCGGGTGTCACCGAACATTTTATACTCTCGCATGATAAAGTGATAATCGAGATTTCATTATACGTCATTTACATATTTTTCAAATACCGTATTTTTGTAAAGTTTTATTCCGCTATCATCATTGGTTCCTAATGTACTATATATTATACAGCTTATAAAAATAACTACGGAATCGTTCATATGTAAATGTCAAAAATCATTACTTAATTAGTAAATTTTCTTCTTACTAGTGTCCACCTTTGACATTTTTATGAGCGAAAAATTTTGACAATTTTTTTAATGCGAAATCTTGTCTTTCTATGACCATATAACTCCGATTGCTCTTATAAAACTCGAGATTCACATTACAAAAGAAATCTATTAGAAAAACAAGTAAGGAAGGGCGAAGATCGGGTGTCACCGAACATTTTATACTCTCGCATGATAAAGTGATAATCGAGATTTCATTATACGTCATTTACATATTTTTCAAATACCGTATTTTTGTAAAGTTTTATTCCGCTATCATCATTGGTTCCTAATGTACTATATGTTATACAGGGAAGGCATCAGATGGAATTCAAAATAGCGTTATATTGGAAGAAGGCGTGGTTGTGAACCGATTTCACCTATATTTCGTACATGTCATCAGGGTGTTAAGAAAATATCATATACCGAATTTCATTGAAATCGGTCTAGTAGCTCCTGAGATATGGTTTTTGGGCCATAAGTGGGCGAGGCCACGCCCATTTTCAATTTTAAAAAAAGCCTGGGTGCAGCTTCCTTCTGCCATTTCTTCCGTAAAATTTAGTGTTTCTGACGTTTTTTGTTAGTCCGTTAACGCACTTTTAGTGATTTTCAACATAACCTTTGTATGGGAGGTGGGCGTGGTTATTATCCGATTTCTTCCATTTTTGAACTGTATATGGAAATGCCTGAAGAAAGCGACTCTGTAGAGTGTGGTTGACATAGCTATAGTAGTTTCCGAGATACGTACAAAAAACTTAGTAGGGGGCGGGGCCACGCCCACTTTTCCAAAAAAATTACGTCCAAATATGCCCCTCCCTAATGCGATCCCTTGTGCCAAATTTCACTTTAATATCTTTATTTATGGCTTAGTTATGACACTTTATAGGTTTTCGGTTTCCGCCATTTTGTGGGCGTGGCAGTGGGCCGATTTTGCCCATCTTCGAACTTAATCTTCTTATGGAGCCAAGGAATACGTGTACCAAGTTTCATCATGATATCTCAATTTTTACTCAAGTTACAGCTTGCACGGACGGACAGACGGACGGACGGACAGACAGACATCCGGATTTCGACTCTACTCGTCACCCTGATCACTTTGGTATATATAACCCTATATCTGACTCTTTTAGTTTTAGGACTTACAAACAACCGTTATGTGAACAAAACTATAATACTCTCCTTAGCAACATTGTTGCGAGAGTATAATAAAAGATAGATATTTTCAGATTCGATATAAAACACGTAATTTGTATATCATAAAAATTATACGAGAATAATACTTTTAAGAGATACTGCATGCCAGTGTATCAATACATCCACAGTACAAATGCAACGTGCCCAATACAGAGACGAATTTTTAACTTTGGCCCAATATAGAGATTCTTGATATTTTCACGAAATTAAAAGTCGAACTTATCAATCAATAATGTAGTATAACATAATGCGGTCAACATTTAAACAGTGATTGAAGGGGTCAGTAGGGTCAGTAGGGTATTTTTTAAAAAATTTTGTTTTTTAGTATTTTCTGTTCCCTTATACCCTTAGAATTAATGTAGAAACCCACTTTATCATTGGAAGGTTTCGAAAAAGGCCAAAAATAATAATACCGCTTGACATTCGGTGCACATCTCAAACTTTAAATGCGTTTTTCTCAAAACACACTTTTTTAAACTGGCGGACATGATTCCGCTCGAACTACCCAACCGGTTTGCTAATTTTTTTTTAAATGTTCACAAAACGACTGGCTATCGTCCCAGTTTCATAATTCATAATTTTTTATAATTTATTGAAAATGTTACAGCAAAATTTATGTAAAAAAACATGGGGAAAAATTAAAAAAAAAACGTTAAAAAAATAATTTTATATACCAAATTTTTCATGATTCCAGTAGTGGGGTTTTGTGTTTCTAATGATCTAAACATGAGAAATCGTGTCACCCAGCTATTTCCCTGACAGATGCCATCAAAAAATTCCGAAAAAATTTGTTTATACACTCCACGATATACCGCATCATATGTGAAAAAAGTTCTATTGTCGAATAAAAATTTCTATGAAAAAAAAATTCAAAAAAACAGGCCAGATTACCCTACTGACCCCTGAATGATTAATCCCTGCAAAAATGTAAAGACCACTGCACCAGCACATGGTCGATGCCTGGAAGCAGTCCTGGTTACATACCTAGCCGCATGTTATGATGCACTGGATCATGTATGAAGTGGAGTATTGTCTTTTTTGTCACTGTTTGGCTGTTTGATTCGATTCTGCCTAATTTCCATCCCTTGTCTTCTCTCAGTTGTTGAATTTTTTTCATAAGAGAAGACACGTCTTTCTCTATACATTTTTATTTCGTGGATTCTGGTAAGCATATTGTCTATATTATTATGAAAATGTGTACAATTTTCATGTGTATAGGGTGATTACTTAGTGTTGAAAGAAAAGAAACAATTGGCTGTGATTTTGCAGAGCAATGATGTTACTAGATAAAACTGCCAATGCGGAATTAAAATAAAAAAATAAATGTAAATTGTAAAATTTAATTATATTATTAAATGATTGGGGTGGGAAAATAACCAAGATATCAGAAGGGAAAAGTTTGTAAACTTCAGGGGAAGAGTGCGGGAATACCACAATCATTTGTAGTTAAACGAATTATTGATTTTAAAATTTACATTTTTTGTTAACAATGTTCGCAATATTCTCAACATTGCTGCATTTCGAAATTTCCAAAATTTCAGGATAAGTGATAATATTTAAAAACTAGAGGCATGCTTAAATGAAAACAATAGCGAAATTTAACTAAAAGTCCTTTGATTTATAGCGTAAAAAAATTTATTTTGAAGGATTATTTTAATTAATTGATTTAAGTTTAATTTGTATAATATGTAATACGAGTAATAAATAAAATAACAATGACAAATTTTTATTGTTTTATTGGTCAAAGGCATCTGTATTAAGTTTTATGTCTCTGGCGTATTTAGTTATTGATTTATCGCACTTTAGTTTTTTAACGGTTTCGTTAAATGAAGAGTGAGCGGGGTTATCTTCCGATTTCATCTCGTTAACAATGTCGGTAGGAATGCTTAAGGGATTTGTCCTGGGGACACTGAATCACTTAGAGGGTGGGGTCACCCCGTTTTTCGTAACGGTAAACTAAAACAACCTTAGCAAGGCTCTGAGCATTCTAATAATAAGAATAAAAACAAAAATCTTTATCACGGTTCGAGTACATCTAAAATTAATCCACGTAATCATACCCGCTATCAATCTAAATATTCGCAATATTCTCAAAGATTAAAGTCCCATTTTAACCAATACCAGTACCAACCCAGACAGGTTTATCCACAACAAAATGTTAATAAAAAACGTATGACATAAATTCGGTCCAACATATGTATATGTGAACGCAGAACCACTCTTAATAGGAATCATTTTCCTCAAACATAACAAATTCCCATACCTTACAACACCAACTAAAAGCAAACGATCAAACGACCTTGACCACAAAAACAAAAACTGTCTACGACGAACTTAGATTAAAAGGCGCTCAAGAAAATGGACCTAGTGAACCAAGTTATACTCAACACCTTTATAAACGAGAGTACCGAAACCAAGGCCAGCATAACAGCGGACAAGAAGAGGTATATTCTCTTCTTCTTTATTGGCGTAGACACCGCTTACGCTAATGCCATTTTCCTCCTGATCTTTCCTACGTAGTGGAGATCCTTCTCTTCTTTTGTTTCCCCCGGCGGGTACTGTGTCGAATACTTTCAGAGCTGGAGTGTTTTCATCCACTCAGATGACATGACCTAGCCTGAGCAGCCGCTTTCTCTTAATTCCCTGAACTATCTCAATGTCGTCGTATGTATATCTCATATACCTCATACATTCATCGAATGCGATATTCGCCGTTGCTAATACGCAAAAACCCGATAACTAGTAACGTCGACTCATCAGGTGATGCCATCATCCATGCCTCTGTACCATATAGCAGGCCGGGAATAATGAGTGACTTATAGAGTTTGGTATTTGATCCTCGAGAGAGGACTTTACTTCTCAATTGCCTACTCAGTTCGAAGTAGCAACTGTTGTCAAGAGTTGTTCTGCGTTGGGTTTCAAGGCTAACAATATTATTGGTGCTAATACTGGTTCCAATATAGACGAAATTATCTACGACTTTGAAGTTAAGACTGTCAACAGTGACGTGGAATCCAAGTCGCGAGTGCGACGACTGTTTGTTTGATGGCAGCAGATATTTCATTTTGCCCTCGTTCACTGCCAGATCCATCTGCTTCGCTTTCTTATCCAGTCTGGAGAAGGTAGAACAAACAGTATAAAAGATTGTACCTGCTCGATTAAGCTCTGCAGCTCGAATGATTTTCTCCAGCAATAGATTGAAGAAGTCGCACGATAGGGAAATGCCTGAAGCCTGGTTTGCTAAAGAACGGCTCGGAGAGATTCTCCCCGATCCTGACGGAGCTTTTGGTATTGTTCAACGTCAGTTTACATCGTGCCGTAAAGGCAGCCGAAGAGGTGGTGTGTGTCGATCCTTTTTTCAGTGTAGTACTCGACGGTGGAGTCTCACTCCCATCACGAATCTCACTCGAATCTTCGCTCCTTTATATGGACACTGGAGTAAGTGCTACAAGGACCTATTCGCCTCAGTCCTTGTCTTGTCCTTCGCATTTCTTGGACGGCGGTGATGTCAGCCTATACTCTTACGATTACATCAACCAACTGGGCAGCGACAACTTCCCAAATAAGGGACTGGACATTCCAAGTACATGCCTTCAAATCACAATCCTTAACATATTTGCAGGGGTTGTCGTCAAAAGGGGGGTCACTTATCCGAGGCTGTTGTTTTCTTTCCATTGGTGCGGTTTTACGTGGCGGGTCCCAAACCAGCGCACAACCCTAGGGAGGGGAATTATCACTCGCACAAAATCAAAATCATTCTGAGTTCAACGAAAAAATTTCCGCTGCCAGCCTCGAATAACACCAATATTTAGAAATTGTATATGTATAAAGCAGTGGCGCTCATTTTATAACAACGCAATAAAAATCCAAACACGCGTGTTTGACTGATAATTCTGCTACTGCGAAAAACATCACACGCACACGAAAGCGGCTGAACACGTGCGCTGGGTCAACACAAAGAATCGGCATTTAGTTTCTGTTGAGCAAGCAACATCGCATCGCGCATTTTTTAAATACACTGACAGAAACACCTCGAATTTTTAAAATTTTTTCAAGCGAATGGCAAGAAAATTATTTTTTTATTGAAACTGATGAAGGGGAAGCGCAATGCTTATTGTGTTACAAAACATTCGATGATGGGATCGACTTATAATTGTGAAAGTGCATTTTCCACTTTCAAATTAATGTAAAATAAGCAAAGAAACACACTTTCTGACCAACATCTTACCGATCTTCTACGCATTAAGGAGTATAAAGGGGAAATCAATATTGATGATGTATTATCGAAACGAGCCATTTAGTCAACGACTTTATAAATTTTCAAGTATTACACAAAAAGAATTCAATAAACATTTCTGATATTTTTTCCAAATTTTCCAATATTTTTTTCCCTGAATGTAAATAAAAAAAAAATACAGTAGAAATTTGTTCAGCGTACATGGCAGCGAAAATCTATAGCATTGTTTGTGCAGCGCAAACGTAAAATGTAGTAGTATTGAGGCGTGCGCACCACTGGCTTAAAGATCAAATGTCTTATTTACACAGGATCTACAATAAACTTTAATATAAAAAAAAAAATTTTTGTCTCACGATTCCGAAAGCCAAATGTGAAGTTTCTCTATCAAATGGTCCCATCATATTGCATAATCAAAATATAATCAAAACTCCTAAACAATATTGTTTACATAAATTTCCAAATGTTTATGATATTACAATAAATATAGAAAAATCAAAACAACTGTCAATTTTAAAAATTGCATAGTTACCGTTTTTGGCAAAGTGTACTCTAGGGTGTTTCAAAAAATTTTTTGGATTTTTTTTTTCAACTCTTACCTCCTCAAATGTTAGTGATTGACAAACAAAAACTCCTCCCTCAAGCCAGGCGCTGTAGTTTAACTCTAAGGGGTCGCTGTTGTTTTTAGGTTCCCATATATTTAACATAGGAATTTTCCTTTTTTCATTTAAACTAAAATTTCACCAACTAATTTTCATTTTTCAAAAATAACCATCACATATTCAGAAAGTTCGCTTTTCAAACTCATATATATACCTTTCAGCCTTTAAAACATAAAAGCATACTCATGTATCATAAATACAAGGTACGTTCCAAAGTAAACAGGACGTTAAAAACAAGCAGAACAAATGATTTTTTCCGGCAAAATCAATTTATTTTATTCATAATAGTCTCCTTCTGCTTCAATACAGCTTTTTGCACGGTCCAAAAGCATGGCGAACGAGTGTTTTAGCTCGTTGGCCGATATGGCCGCCAGTATGCCGGTGCAAGCCTTTTGAATGGCCTCTATGTCTGCATAACGCTTTCCTTTCATGGGCAAATGCATTTTTCCGAAAAGGAAGAAGCCGCACGGTGCCATATCAGGCGAATACGGGGAGTGGTTAGTGGTTAAAATGTGAATTTCGGTCAAATAATCGGTCACAAGCGTCGATAAATGATTCTGAGCAATTTTTGGTCGTTAATCAATTTGTACGGAACTAACCATGCACACACCTTTCGTAAGCCCAAATGTTCGGTCAAAATGCTATAAATCGATGTTTTGGAGATGTTCAATTCCATTTCCATGAATTTCTATAATGATTTCAGCCGATTTTTGATGATTTCACGCACAGTTTCGATGGAATTTCCGGTGATCGCGGATTTTGATTGACCCACATGTTGATCGTCATTTATGTCCTCACGACCACTTTGAAAACGTTGAAACCACTCGTGCACTCTGCTACACCATAAACTTTTTTCATCAATTGAAAAATTTATTTGTTCGAAGCTCATTTTCGCATCGATAACACAAACATACTGACACTTAAAACTCAAGAACTTCACTTCCAATCTATAAAATGTCATGAAATTCTCACTGGACAATCGATAAAGATAGCAGATTCTAATACACCAGTCGACATATAGATGGCGCTACCAGGGGGCGCTAGATTCAAAAAGTGTTGGGCTTGTAGTGCTGAACACAATGCGCGACAGATTGCAAACGACATCTGTCAAATATTAAAATACTCACGTTCTTATGGACACAGTTATTTTGACAGCTGCACGACTACACGACTGCAGGCCGACTGTTGTCGCTCTCGCTAACTTCAATATATTCTTATATTTGCCAACGGCAGTAGGACGACAGTAGAGTTGACAGTAGAGAGATGAGGTAGAGTGGTGATGCCACTAATATGTAAAAGGTAAAGTTATTCAAAGCTCTAACAAACTTGCTATTATTTTACAAATAAAAGCATAAAATAGCTATATTATGCATATCATTTGTAATAACAATTGATAATTTAAAGCACATAAATATACCAATTTACTTATTTTTTGCATAAAAAATTTCACTTTGAACAAAATATTAAAATTTCATTGAAGTGCAAGGTATTAGTATGGCCACAACGAAATTATGTACATGCAAAATAGACAGCTGCGTTGTCTTGTGTACGTGCCGTCCATTGTTATGTTGCTGCCTTCTCACAAATGTACATGTAGTAGGATTCACAACGCCATTTTCAGTTCACTGTCGTGCTGCTGCAGTCTGTCGTGCTTATTGTGTTCAGCACTTGTGTGTTTACTTTGGAACACACCTTGTACATACACCTTAACGCATTTAAATCACGATATTATCACTTATCAGTTGTAACATGTGCGCGCACTGCCTATATGTATGTATGTGCATCGGTAAGTGCAATAGACCAATTTGAACATACATTATGTACCAATATACATCGAAATTAGCATTCTTTTTTCTCATCTAACATTGAAAATTCCCAATTCAGCTATTTTCGAGTCCCCAGATGTCAACGAAGCACGTTCATCGAAAACAGGACTTCTCCGGAAAGAAACTCAATCGCTGAAGCTTAATTAAGAATAAAAATTTAAGATAATATCAATAGTGATTTTTTTGAAACCAATAAAATTATGTAAAAAAGGAATAATATTCATTAAATAGAACTTTCAATCATTTTTGGTAATTCAGGTTAAAATATTACAAAATTATTTAAGGAAAACCATTACGCTTCATAACTATTTTCCCGCATTGATCAGCTTCGGACAGCTTCTGATCTGCGGTGTCTTTCTGATTTTATATTAAAAGGTATGCGTACAGTTTTGAACTGATTTTTCGCATACGTTAGCTTGGAGTTACAACTCAATACGGCAAAGAGTGGTGTAGCAGATAATCAATTCATCTAAAGCTAAGAAACTTAATTTAATCATAAAAGAGAAAAAATTCGTTATATATATTTAACTGGACAGCCAAAATAACATACTAAAAAAGGAAGAAAAATAAGTATGGAAGGGCTAAATTCGGATGTAATCGAAGATTTCACACGCTTGCAACATGCATAGATTAAAGACAATGTAGAGCTTCAGGTACATAAGGCTTATTAGTTTTATGGGGCAAGTTTTCACCCGATTTCTATCACTTTTATTAAGATATCACTTTTATTAAGATAGCTCACATGTTGACCGATGCGCTATAAAGTCACCCAGAAATTCGATAATCTTTACATTAGGTCAGTGGTCGGCATTTCTTAGCACAATTGTGCAAACTAACTTCACACGTACGCTTACGCTCTATCGTTCAGTCGTTGTCGAGCCAGCAACGAATTAACATCACGCAGGACTATACCGCAAAACCAAATATGCCCTGCGAGAAATATTTTACGATTCTAAATGCCTTTGGTGCCATGCAATGCCTTTTATGTTCCAAGTTTTTTAAAGATAATAGGGAATATATCCTTAAAAAACATTTTGTTAATTTTCATCATACTATTAATTATTTAGATTAGATGCTTAATTTTAATTCCAATTTCCACTTTTTTTTCGTGCTCACCAACACAGTGACAGATCCTCTCATGCCGACCACTGCATTAGGTACATATGTATGTATACGCGGGCTAAAAGCGCCCATACACGAGCACACAAGTGCGTTCGATCGGTATGTGTGCGCTTGCGGTTTATCGTGTATGGGCTTGTTCGCGTACCGATCCATGTTCGCGAAAATGTTTGATTTTTTACGATCGGTGCGCGAGCATGTGTATCGTGTATGGCGTTGTCGGCGCACAAAATCTCATTTCTCTCGTGTCGCCGAACAGTGAAGATCGCGGACAATGGCAAGTTTTAAGGGCAGAGCCTGCTTTCGAGGCTTCAAAAAATCGATTTTTTTGAGGATTTTTTTGGGAGGGAAAGAAATAATTGATTCAAGCGAAATTTTTAGGCTTTATAGTTATTTATTTGAACATCTTTCACAAATTTTTTGGATACGAAATCTTTGATATTCTGCCTTTGGGAAGCAATTGCTCGATGCATCTCGCATGTGCAGTTTTCGGACGGCGGGCAGGATGCAGGTGCAGATGAATTTCTATCGGAAACAAAAAATTCAAAGAGATTCATATTTTTTATTAATTTATCTTCTAGTTAAACTAAGAAAATTCCAAAAAAAAAAGTGTAAAATTTAAAATTTTATTAAAAATTGAATAAATAGTGGCTTTTGATCAAAAAAATTTTACTTTATGCTGTTTAAAAGTATGTTAAAACTTGACTTTTCTTAAAATTTTTTTTAGTTTAAATAGAAGATAATTTTATGCCAATGATAATAAACTTTTTGCCTAAGCGCTCATACATATAGTGTAAGAAAAATAAAAGTTGGAATAACTTATCGAAATACAAAGAAATATATAAAAGTGCTACTTTAGAAATAAATTCGCCGCTTGCCTGTCGCACATGTTAACTCTCTGAAGAACGAACGCAAAATGGATTTGTGTGCCGTGTATGGGCAAACGAATTCACACCGATCGAACGCACTTGTGTGCTCGTGTATGGGCTCTATAAGGGAAGTATTGGCCCGATTTAACCCATTTCTAACACACAGACATACTATTATTAGGAAAGGAATCTCTCCAACATATTCGGCACCTTGAAGCGTGAACTGGTTTGTTTATTAATTTGTGTACTACATAGATAGCGAAAGAATCAAATGAAATTTTAAATTGTATTATATGGGAAGTTGGCTTGTTGGTATCCCGATTTCACTCATTTTACACTGTGCATAGGAATATCAAAAGAATGTTATGAACCGAAGTTGGTTGAAATCGGTCAAGAAAGTCCCGAGATATGTGATATGAATTGTAGTAACTTTGGTGGTTTAGAAGATTTGTACATTGAACCCTTTAGAGGGCGGGGCCACGCACACTTTATCTATGTTTGGATGAGCATGTTTCACCACAGTTAACATCAGGGGACGCGAAAATTGCAGAATTCAGAATTTACAGTGTTAAATGAGAAAAATAATGCTGAATCCGATGTTAAAAAATGTTCGCTTACATATTCGTTTATTTACAATGCGCAAACTAGTCTACATATTAGGACATAAGTATATACATATAGTATATGTATATGTATGTTCAAATTTGCCTATTTCATGATGGTTTTAAAAAAGTCTTTTATTTAACATACATTAGGCCGGGTCGATTTGTGGGGAGGCAAAAAAGTCGCCCATTGCTCTATGAAAATCATATTCTAGGGATCAAAATAAGAAACTTTGCCGAAGGAACCATACCTCTGAAAGGAATTCTGATGTCCCCCAATTTGGGTCGAACTTTTGGGTAGAAGCAAATTTTGAAATAGAATTGAAATTACCATTTCATTCTTATTACCTCTGAAAGTGAGGAGAACTAAAGCAATAACCACTATGGTATTTCAAAAAAATAATAAGTGAAGTGACCATTCCAAATCAAAAAGTTTACAATGAATCCACCATCCTCTACACCGCAAGATGAAGCAACTACATCAACAACTATCGAAAACCCAATGAGTCATATACCCAAGCATGATGTTACTGTTTTTGGTGTGTCTTCTGATTTGACTGATCTTAATTTACCAACCCATCTGGATATCTTGAGATATTATTTTTACTTAAGCGAACAGAACAAAAAAAGTTTTCCCATAAATCATTCACTATTCAAGTACAAGATAAGTTGATTGGAATTTGGGAAAAACTTGGTATGGAAATAATGCTGAAAAAAAGTGTATGCAATAAATTGAATAAAATGCTTGACAAGTATCAAGAGCAAATCAAGAGAAGAAATAACCCCCAACAATTTACAGAGTATATAAAATCTCTGGAAACAATTTTTTTACATTGGAACATGTAAATGCGATTTGAAGGCAGCTCCATGTGCATGCGGCTGGGTTCCCGAAGGCCTCAAAGAGTTCATGCACGATCAACATAATCAGAGAAGACTAACAATGAATGCATCAATGCCAACATACCAAGATCCCGATGATTCAACATACGCACCGCCACCGGTTCAAGAAGATATGAAGTTCACAATACACAATCGTATCTCTGATTGTTTTAACTTTGCTGAGTAGCATCAGCATTCGGAACCGCTCTTTTGCAAGATTTTAAAATTAAAGATAAGCATGGGAAACCTCTCATCATGGATAAATCGAAAGTTCGCAGAGAAAAAGAGAAATGCAGACAATATGTGCTTCGCAAACGGTAACCAATTTGTTAGCGTTTTTATTCGATGGCAGAAAAAATGATACTTCAACGATAGATAAAATTGATGAAAAGTATCATACTAGGATGGTAAGACAACCTCATCTTGTTATTTTGAGAGAACCCAATTCTGAATTGATTGGTTACGTAAGACTGGAACATGAAACCGCTGAATACAAAACAACCAAATTAAATGGTTTTTTCAACGATAAAATATATCACTGGATACATTAATTGGAATATGCACTGACGGTGAGCCAACAAACACTGGCCCACACAGTGGAATTATACGACGATTCGAATTGCTGTTAAAAAGACCATTACATTGGTTTGTTTGCCTTCTACACTTCAACGAACTTCCGTTTCGGCATTTGTTTGAAGCTTTTGATAAATCAACCAGCACTGGACCAAGATCGGCAACCGGAAAACTGAGCCGTCAAATCGAAACTTGTGAAACTCTTCCGGTAAGCTATTGCTATCACTCATTTATAATAATTGTCAACCATTTTTAATTATTTTATTATTATATATTTTTAGGTGGTGGACGGCTTCCAGAAAATTGAGTTGCAAAATATGCCGCCTGCTCTAGAAAAAAAGAATTTTCCACCGATTCGAAGTACTTATACGACATGGCCCATGCAATTTCTAGCGGCGTGGTTTCGGTGGATCTGGCTAACATCAAACCAGGGAAAATTGTACATTCTCGGTGGCTCACCAAGGCCGCTAGATTATTGCGATTATATGTGACAACGGAAAATCCAGATGCAAATTTAAGGATTCTGGTTGAATTTATAATTGAATGTTATGTGCCAATGTACTTCAATATCAAGTATTACAGCTCTGTCGTGTACGGCAGTGCATTATTTTTCAAGTTCATTGGTTGGTCACGATTTCTAGAACCTCGTTTACGCAAAATTGTCAATTAAGTAATTAAAGATAATTCATATTATGCGCATTTGGAAAATATCTTGTTATCAATGTTGTTTGATGATAGGAAAGAAAAGCGCGACTGTGCCATCAAGAAAATTGTACGCTATCGAACCGATGTTGACGAGTCAATGGAACTTAGAGTTTATAAAAAACCAGATGTAAACTTTAATTGCACAAGTTATACGGAAATGATCAATTTGAATGATATAAATATCGTATTTGAACCACCATTCACGCGAAGCATTCCGTACGATACCGACGGAAAAGAAGGACGATGTGACCAAAGATGCCTTTTATTAGCGCTTGGAGCGCGCTTATGAGAGCTGCCCCCGCCACGATGTCAAAATCGTGCTTGGCGACTTTAATGCCAGGGTGGGCAAAGAAGGTATCTTTGGCACTACGGTCGGTAAATTCAGCCTCCACGACGAAACATCCTCAAATGGGTTGAGGCTGATTGACTTCGCCGGGGCACGAAATATGGTTATCTGTAGTAATAGATTCCAGCATAAGAAGATACATCAAGCTACCTGGCTGTCTCCGGATCGAAAAACTACCAACCAGATCGATCATGTTGTGATAGACGGAAGACACGTCTCCAGTGTTTTAGATGTGCGTGCGCTCCGAGGTCCTAACATCGACATCGGACAACTATCTTGTTGCAGCCAAGATTCGCACCCGCCTCTGTGCAGCGAAAAACGCACGCCACCAAACACAAGGAAGGTTCGACGTCAACAAACTGCAATCACAACAGACAGCCGAACGATTTTCTACTCGGCTTGCACTCCTGCTCTCTGAGAGCACTAGTCAACAACCCGGTATAAGGGAACTGTGGGACGGTATTTCAAATTCCTTACGTACAGCTGCAACCGAAACCATTGGTTTTCGGAAAGTGCAAAAGAACAGCTGGTACGATGAGGAGTGCCGTGTCGCAGGGGAGAGAAAACAGACTGCCTACCTCGCAACGTTACGATCGACCACTACACGTGCGGGATGGGATAGATACCGAGAGTTGTAGAGGAAAGCGAGGCGCATTTGTAGACAGAAGAAGAAAGAGGCCGAAATGCGTGAGTACGAAGAGCTTGATAAGCTGGCCGACAGGGGTAATGCTCGAAAATTCTGCGAAAAAATGCGGCGGCTACAGAAGGTTTCAAGACCGGAGCATACTCTTGTAGAACCCCTAAAGGTCATCTAGTGACCGATGCCCAGAGCATACTTAAATTATGGAGGGAACACTTCTCCAGCCTGCTGAATGGCAGTGAACGCACAACGCCAGGAGAAGGCGAACCCGATTCCCCAATCGATGACGATGGAGCAGACGTTCCATTACCCGACCATGAAGAAGTTCGAACAGCAATTACCCGCTTGAAGAACAACAAAGCGGCGGGGGCCGATGGATTGCCGCCCGAGCTATTCAAACACGGCGGCGAAGAACTGATAAGGAGCATGCATCAGCTTCTTTGTAAAATATGGTCGGACGAAAGCATGCCCAACGATTGGAATTTAAGTGTACTATGCCCAATCCATAAAAAGGAAACCCCACAATCTGCGCCAACTACCGTGGGATTAGCCTCCTCAACATTGCATATAAGGTTCTATCGAGCGTATTGTGTGAAAGATTAAAGCCCACCGTCAACAAACTGATTGGACCTTATAAGCGGGCTTAAGACCTGTAAAATCAACAACCGACCAGATATTCGCCATGCGCCAAACCTTGGAAAAGACCCGTGAAAGAAGAGTCGACACACACCACCTCTTCGTCGATTTCAAAGCTGCTTTCGACAGCACGAAAAGGAGCTGCCTTTATGCCGCGATGTCTGAATTTGGTATCCCCACAAAACTAATACGGCTGTGTAAACTGACGTTGAGTAACACCAAAAGCTCCGTCAGGATCGGAAACGAAATATCTCCTGTTATCAAACAAACAGTCGTCGCACTCGCGACTTGGCACTCACGTCACTGTTGACAGTCAAACTTTGAAGTTGTAGATAATTTCGTCTATCTTGGAACCAGCGTAAACACCACCAACAATGTCAGCCTGGAAATCCAACGCAGGATTGCTCTTGCCAACAGGTGCTACTTCGGACTGAGTAGGCAATTGAAAAGTAAAGTCCTCTCTCGACGAACAAAAGCTAAACTCTATAAGTCGCTCATAATTCCCGTCCTGCTATATGGTGCAGAGTCTTGGACGATGTCAACGACGGATGAGTCGACGTTACGAGTTTTCGAGAGAAAAATTCTGCGAAAGATTTATGGTCCTTTGCTCATTGGCTACGGCGAATATCGCATTCGATGGAACGATGAGCTGTTCGAGATGTACGACGACATTGACATAGTTCAGCGAATTAAAAGACAGCGGCTACGCTGGCTATGTCATGTTGACCGAATGGACGAAAACATTCCAGCTCTGAAAGTATTCGACGCAGTTCCCGCCGGGGGAAGCAAAGGAAGAGGAAGACCTCCACTCCGTTGGAAGGACCAAGTGGAGAAGGATCTGGCTTCGCTTGGAATATCCAATTGGCGCCACGTAGCGAAAAGAAGAAACGACTAGCGCGCTGTTGTTAACTCGGCTATAATCGCGTAAGCGGTGTCTACGCCAATTAAGAAGAAGAAGAAGAATATGATTTTCATAGAGCAATGGGCGATTTTTAAATCGACCCGCCCTAACATACATATATGTATAATAAAGTAAGGTGCATATTATTCTCTAAATAGTGTGTATGTATATATGTAGGCATAATTTTCATACAACGGTCAGCTCTTGCACTCGCCACTGTAAACATTTCTCCTTCTGAACTAGCTGTGGTGAAACACGCTCATGGCATTTGGATAGCTTTTGACAATTCACACACACTAGTTGGACCTTCTCTATAATTTACGTTCTTTATTTTGCGGTACTACATACTATACAACCTTGAGGTAAAAGTATAAAAATTTATTCAAATCATAATAATATCGAAATTATGTACTCTGATACAGACACAAGTCTCTAAATATGAGATTTTAAGTTAGATAAATGTTTGTGACTTGACACGATTTTGCAATTCAGTACGCGAAAGTCTGAATTGGAAACGAATAGATCTAAGCAACTGTCACATTTCGTTATTTAAAGATGTATAAAAAACCTGAATTAAAATAAACATGTTGATAACAATTATTATATTTTCTATAACTCAGTCAAAAAGCATAATCTATATATATAAAAATGAATCCCTTTTTCCTTTGGTCACGGCATCACGCGTGAATGGCTGGACCGATTTCACTAATTCTTTTTTGTTGTATTTGTTATTATTAGGAGAAGGTTCTTATGTAAGAAAAACTTAAGAAAGTTGCGCAGGAAACTAGAACATCTCACTTTTATAATAGAATAATGTGTCACACGCAGTTATATTCACGTAGTTGCCATTAAAACAAAGAATCGTAGTTTACATGCTCTTTGCAAATACATATATCGGTCGGAGTTGGTCTTTGGTCGGAATTATAATAACAAAACACCTACATAATTCATTTACCATTTCTTAGTGTACTTTTCATATTGGTTTCTACGGGATAATTTGTACTGTGTGTGAATATAGTGTTGAAAAGTTTTGATAGACCATTTTAATAATTTTACAAAAAAATAGGTACTATAGTATTTTTTCATTTTCAGTTGAATTTTTGTTTCTAAAAATTCCGGCAATAAACGTACAAACTTAAGTCGCAGAACCCGTAATGCTGCAAGTCAAAGAAATACAAGAGCAAATCAAACTGATGAGCAACGTGATAAAGTTGATCGGAATCGATGGAACCGGAACCAACAAAATTAAAGTGTTGCGTTTAACCCCTATAGAGTTGCATTTAATTATAACAAAGAAAATGACTGCATATCATTGCTATTGGACCAATGAACGTTGTTTGTCAATATTTAAGTTTAAAAATGATGCCCCTGGATTGTGTTGCTCGAACGGTCAAGTCAAATTGACGCCGTTGGTACCGCCACCAAATCCATTACATTCATTGGTTTCCGGGAATGAGTCAGATTCCAGACATTTTTTAACTCATATACAGCAATACAATAATTGCTTTCAAATGACATCATTTGGCGCTACAAAAGTTATTCAAGAAAATTTTATGCCAACTTTTAAGGTAAGTGTATTGAAAAACGTTTACCACTATTGTGGACAGTTTTCAATTGTAATGGTGTATCATTTGAAATGGCTTAAAGTACATACATATGTGGCTCTGTGAATTGCTTTAAGTAGCCAGAAGTAATTGTGTTAAAAAAGTTGATGGGGGAAATGGTAGTGCTGACAAAGAATTTTGAGAGTCACTTGGTGGTTTGAACAGTTCACTTTACAATACAATTCACTGTTCAATATGTATATGTAATACGATAATGTTTACCTTTGCAGATTCAAGGACAAATATGTCATCGAACTGATTCCTTATTACCAGTGCCGGATAGTGACTATAAATTTTTTCAAATTTATTTCATCGGCTATTCAGCAAGAAAAGTCGATCAGCGTTGTGCACCAAACAATTCTGTGAAAAGACCAGTCGTGGAACAGCTTCAATTATTGTTCCATCAACACAACGCATTGATTGTATTATTCAAGACCGCATTAGATCACACGCCATCTGATAACCACAAAATTGTTATCAAAGCCGATAAGACGCCTGCAGAACAACACATAAGACGTTTTAATGCCCCAACAGTCGATGAAGTCGCTATTGTCATTGTGGGTGAAAATGTAGAAAACCCAGGTATTGTTTTACACCGGCGTAACAATCAACTGCAGCGTGTGTCCGAAACACATCGATCATATAATGCTTTACAATATCCTATCTTATTTTGGCAAGGTGAAGATGGGTATCATTTTTTAATAAAGATGATAATTCCAGTTACAGGTTAATAGACATTTAATGTTTTTAATGTTTATCCCAGCCTTAAGTAATTTATATAATTTGAACACAAAAATATGGATTTTAGGTTCTGAAACTAACAAAAAAGTTAGTTCAATGAATTATTATTATTCATACATATTGATGGTTCGAGAAATAGAGGTCAATCACATTTTAAAATGTCGGCGTTTCTTTCACCAATATGCTGTCGATATGTACATACATATGTATGTAAAAGTAGAAACTGAGCGATTAACGTTTATCAGGTTGAACAAGGCAAAACTCCGTTCTGAGGAATACATACATCTTCGGTATGCCATCAATGCTGATGGAAATGCCCAGAATGTAAGCAGAACAACTATTCTCCCATCAACATATGTACGTCAGAAGTCCACGACATATGCATGAAAATGCTCAGGCTGCTATGTCATATGTACTTCATTATGGGACACCAGATTTGTTTATAATATTCACATCCAATCTACGGTGGACAGAAATTCGGCAAGAATTATTTATTGGCCAATCACCCATTGATAGACTCTACATCACAGCAAGGGTATTCAAAAAAAAAATTAAAATCACTCATGGATTTCATTGTTAAACAGCGTGTGTTCGGGGAAACGCGCTGTTGGATGTATTTAGTAGAGTGGCAGAAACGCGGATTATCCAATGCTCACATCCTTATTTGGTTGGTAGAGACAATAAGACCAAATGAAAATGATGATGTGATATCTGCGGAAATTCCCGATAATGATGAAGATCCATTTTTACATGAGATTGTTACAAAAAATATGATCCATGGTCCCTATGGAATATTAAATCCCATTTCTCCATGTATGGTTAACGGAAAATGTTCAAAGCTTTCCAAGACAGTTGGTATCAGAAACTATTAGTGGAAATGATGGTTATCCACTTTACCGGCGGCGAAGCACTGATAACAATGGGAGTTTAACAAATGTCAAAGTAAATCAGCAGGATATTGAAGTTGATAATCGTTGGGTTGTTCCATTTTCGTTACTCTCCAAGACATTTAAAGAACACATAAATTTAGAATTTCGCCATTCCGTAAAATCTATAAAATATATCTGCAAGAATGTAAATAAAGGTAGTGACATGGCTGTGTTCGAAGTTGCTGCTGAAAATTCTAACGATGAGATCACTCATTTTAGACGTAAGCAAGGCTAAGCGGTTCCCGGTTATCCGGATGTGCGTATATATACAGTTAATCATATATGCTTCTTTTTGCGGTTGTTGTTGGTAAATGTGCGTAGGCCAACGTCATTTGAGTCACTACGGACTGTTAATTCTACAGTATTCCCAACATATCGTGCTGCATGTGAAGAACTAAATTTACTTGAAAACGATACTCATTGGGAGACAACAATCGTTGAAGCAATTATATCTGCATCTCCAAGTCAGATATGAACATTACTGGCTATCATCATTTCGACATACTTACCATCGAACGCATCTACCCTGTGGCACAAATACAAGGATAGTATGTCAGAAGACGTTTTACATCGGATTCGTGTCAGTTCGAGAAATCCCGACCTTCAGATTAATAAGGAAATTCAGAGTCGGGCTTTTACCTTGAGCGAAGACATGTGTTACCTCATGTGCGGTAATTTATTAGTCAGGTTAGGAATGAAAGCGCCAAATTGTGAAAGGAATGTGAATATGATCACCAGGAAGTAGATTTAATAGCTCAAACGAATGTACCCCTGTTGAATCACCAACAAAAGGAAGTTTATAATACATTGATGACGGTCATTGGTAATGGAAATCATAGTTTATATTTCCTGAATGCTTCTGGTGGTACTGGTAAGACATTTCTCATGTCAGTAGTTTAAGCCACTGCGAGATCCAAAATTGCGGTGGCAGTTGCTTCTTCGGCTCATTCAGCAATAAAATTGCCTAAATCCACAAACTATTGAAGAACCAACATGTAATATTGGCCAAAGTTTTAACACCATCGAAAGTCATCATCTGGGACGAATACACAATGGCATATAAACCAGCATTGGAAGCATAAAACGGAACATTAAAAGATCTACACAATGACTCGAGATGTTTTGGAGGCGCGATGATTTTACTGTCTGAAGATTTCCGCCGAACACTACCAGGAATACCAAGATCAACTGCTGCAGACGAAATAAACGCTTGTCTCAAATCATCGAATCTATGGCGCTTTGTGAAGAAACTTCAGCTGACAGCAAACATGAGAGTTGCATTGCTGAACGATACATCCGCTGACGATGTCTCTAAGCAATTACTGACTATCGGTAATGGTCGAATACATGTCGACAAATCTAGCGTATTGATTTTATTTCCACAGAATTTCTGTAACTTTGTCTCATCAAAAGACGAACTGATCAACAAAGTATTCCCAAACATCATTACTAACCAGAAAAATAATGAATGGTTGAGTTAGCGAGCAATTTTGGCGGCTAAGAATAAAGATGTAGATGATTTACTTGTAAACTTCATAATTCATTGATACACTTCATTCCTTCAAATCCATTGACTGTGTAACAAATGAAGATTAAGCTACTAACTATCCAATTGAATTTAAAAATTCCCTGTATATGCCAGACTTACCACCGCACAATTTACGACTAAAGGTTGGATCCGTAGTAACCATGCTTCGAAACATAATGTGATTTATGCGACGATACTCGAAGGTGAGGAAGTTCTCATTCCAAGGATCCCGATGGTCCCAACCGACATGCCGTTTGAGTTTAAACGACTTCAATTTATGATACGTCTTGCATTCGCCATGACCATGAACAAGTCCCAAGGTCAATCCTTAAAAGTCTGTGGTCTGAATCTAGAAAATTGCTGTTTTTCCCATGGTCAGTCACATATGACATGTTCACGGGTCGGAAGACCATCTACGTTATTTGTTCTTGCATCTTATAATAAAACAAAAATTTCGTCTATCGTAAGGTGCTTCACTAAAAAGAAGAACCCATGTACTAAAATACATGACCAATAAAAAATCCTTAAAATGCTTGCATTTTTAATTTAATTTTGATAGAATTGAAGGAAGTGAAGCGATAAAGATAGAAGTGGGAAACACTTATAATGAATTGAAGGTGATTTGGGAATCAGCCTTTAATTGGACTGAAGTTGACATAGCCGAACTTTGTCATTGTCGAGGTGAAGGTATTTGTAAAATACTAAGTACAACCACTTTATAAATATGTTAAAAATGAAAATACGAAATATTAAATCTAATTTTTGAATTTGGGGTGAAGAAACTACTAAAAAAACTAGATCGATTATTGCGCATATCATTTGATGATTCTTAAAATGATGACAGTTATTTGTTGCGGTTTCATCAATTGTTTCAGCAGTATTGCGTCGGCAAGTTCATCAAATTAGAAATGGAGGGTCTAACTTTAATTAGATTGAATAAAGGTTAGTTGCGTTCTGAAGAGTATATCCATCTAATTAGCAACAATGGTTATCCACTGTTTCGACGTCGATCACCAGATGATAATGATCGAACTACCACAGAACAGAATGGTTTCGTTGTCGCCAGATTGTACCGGATACGCTTCGCCTTTGGCAACGAAAGAAAATTATAATGTTCCTCAACGTATGATCTGCTAAAGCGATCCGTTAGCACGAGCTTTGCTTTACTCGGAGATACCACGTTATTACAATGCTTCATTGAAGAAGTTTCAACGACGAAAGCGAGGGTAAACGGTTCCTGGTTATCCGAATGTATAAATAATTCAAATAATGATGAATACTTCTTTTTGTGGTTGTTGACCCTTTTTGTGGTTGTTTGCTTATTTCCAGTGTAAGAAAGTCGTTGGAATTTTACTAAATGGCAGCACAAAAAATAAATAAAACTAAGCGAATGGCATTTCCATTTATATTTTCTTATTGGGAAATATGCTATTAACAGCTGTTTTTTGTTTACCATCAGCAAATTAAAACCGAAATAAAAAGCATCGAAAAGCATTACAAAGGATCAAAAATCATCAATAATTATCAAAAATTATTATTTATACAAAGAATTTTTTTAACCCTTAAAATTCGGATTACTTAATAAGCACATACATACCTTCAATAAAGTCCATTTCCTGAATAGCAGAACTTATTTTAAATTCGATTATTTTGCTTTTTAAACTTTGTTTAGGCATTTTATAAGTAGGAATTTTATTGAACTAGAATTGTAAACAATGAACAGCTGTTTGTGTAAAAATAAGCAAATAACCATACATAGGATGTTCATGGAGCACAGAGGTTATTTTTAATTTAATAATCACATAACCCGATAATCACCTTACCGTGAACAGCCTAATTAAAATCCAAAACCTGCTTATTTCTTTCACCTAAGGCAAAACAGAGTTCGCCGGGTCCTCAGTACCATAATATATTACTAATTATCTGGCTGACATTATAACAGATAAATTCCAAACCAGTGTGAACAACTTTTTGGTTGGAATTAAATTTAAAATCTAAATAAAATATATACAGAAATTTAACCAAAATGCCGCTCTCAAATGTTTGCGCCCTAAGCATTTGCTTAACTTGCCTTAATGGGCAGGCTGGTCCTGCTGTGTCGAAATAATAGTAAGGAATTGTAGAGAAACTTAAAACAAAGAATAGATATGACAAGTGAAGGCAGACTAATAATAAAACTGCAAATTAATATAAAAACTTTGTATTAATAGTATTATACGCAAATCGATTGAAACATTCAAATAAATTCATATATATAAATGAACACATAAAATTATTTCAATTTTATTAAAGTATCATCTTATTATATTGTTCAAATTGTGTTTATAAAAAAAAAATCTTTTGAATAATCGGAATATTTTTGTGCATTATAAATCAATGAATGAAAGCGGGCAAAGGTGAAAAATATCGACGATAGTACCAGTGAAAAAATAAAAAAATAGACTCACAAATCTGAAGAGTGTTGTCCGTCAAATAAACTTGCCTACGATAAAACCGAGGGGGGTTGCACTCCGGGAGTGCAGACAGAAGTGAAAACTTGAACTTATATTTTTATTGTGTTCTCTGTCTCACATACCCAAGAATATGAAGACATAAATATATGAATGTATGCATGTCCATGATGATACTCCCAACCACAGCACTGTGATATTTTCATGCTTCAATTTTTGCTTTGAACCAGGCAATCTCAATGTATGCAAATACATACATATGTATACTTTTTTTGCCGTCGGAATTTCCATATTGTCACGTAAACATAATTATGATATGAGTACAATTTTGTATGAATGCATGAATAGTAATATTTATAGCCAATTTGGAATTGCATATTTAATAATTTTATTTGATTTTTACATAATATACTATACTAATAAATATTTTTGTATTATGTTTCTTAGTAATAGAAATTGAATTTATCACAACAATATACATACATATAAATATATCGTCTATCATATTAATCTTATTATCTGCTCATATGATTGCAAGTATACGCATGTGCGCATTCAGAAATTCAAATCATGATTTTATCACTTATCAACATTACATGTGCGCGGATTGTTCTGCATGTTCATATACATTCATTTATACTTATACATAATAATGCACAAGCATACAAACATGCATATGCGTACACATGTGGATATGCCACCAACATTGTTCTACAAAAACAATTGTCTCAAATAACAGAAGCATCACAGGTCAATATGGGCGCCAAATTGGCGAAGGACAAATGTAGTATAAATTTATATAAATAAAAATGTATGTACGCGCATAACTCAATAACGCCTGGACCAATTTGGCCAATTCTTTTCAAGGATGGTTTTTACGGCGAGAAAAATTCGAATAGTTTCCGGAAAACCCCTAAAAACAGCCCTTTTCTTTTCCCATACAAACGTTACAATAAATATGAATGTTTGTTTGTTAGTAACACTAAGAGAACGGTTGAACCAATCTTAATGAAATTTTTAAAGGTTGTTTGTTGTGGATCGGGAAAGGTTTAGAAACAAAATACCTTATACTTTTCATGAGGAGAAGTCGGAAAATTGGACAATTCCAAAAAGTAACATTTTCCATACACATTTTTTGCAATTTTTGTTTGTTTTGTTTTTCAATATTTTGATTTGTAAATTATTTGAATTGTTCAATTGCGGTCGCTTACTTTTTTATTCCGGCTATCCAAAGGAAAAATTATTGAAGATTATTCAGTGAAAACTTTATGTATGTTTGAGACGATGTGATCAAATACAGATTGAAATTTGTTACGAAGCCACGAAGAGGTGGCACTAATATTGGTCGGCGTTCTTTTTGCCATCAACGTATGGCAGCCCAAAGAAAGGCAAAAAGTACTCCCAAAATGAGATGACATACGTGCGGAATTATGGATCGCGGTCAATCAGCTAGCGATCGTAACGATATCACAGCACGACTTTTTAAACAATACCTGCGATATTTGATGGTCTTTATCTTGAAGCAACCTATGGTATATATGATGCTGTTAGATGCTGAATGTGTTCTGTTGATTAGCAAAAAAGAGGTTTGCCGCACGCACACATTCTTCTTTGGATGCGGATGGTGATTACACCAGATCAAATTGATGAAATCATTTCATGCGGAAATTCCTGATTCAGAGATAGATCCAGAATTATATGAAGTGGTGAAAACCAATATGATTCATGGACCTTGCGAACCTTACAATCCCACTTTGGTTTGTATGTTTGACAATAAATGCACGAAACACTACTCATGTGCTTTTCTTTCGGAAACGGGAATGGGAAATGATGGATATTCACTGTATCGGCGTCACTCGCCAGACGACAATGGCAGAACATTTAGCATTTAGAGGCGTGAATATCGACGTTAACAACACATCGAAGTTGACAACACATGGGTCGTACCATATTCGCCCCTTTTGTTTAATTCACATTCAAAACTCATGTCAATGTTGAATATCGATCGAATCGATCAAATACGTTTGCAAGTACGTCACCAAAGAAAGCAACATAGCGGTTATTGGCCTTGAACGATATGAGATCAGCAGTATCAAATGGGTCGATATGTGAACTGCAATAAAGCGCTTTGTAGGATATTTACTTTTGCAATTCATGAAAGTTTTCCGACTGTTTTGCGTCTCGCGGTTCAACTTCATTTAAGTCATCGCGTATTGTGAATGGTACAGAGTGTGCAACATTTTGAGAAGCATGCCAGCAGTAGCATTTGCTGGAACATGATAATCACTGGAAACAGACGAAGGACAATGCGATAGTACTTCGCATGCCACTGAAGTTCGCATACTTTTCGCGAAGATCATTTCGACATATCCGCCTTTAAATTCGCGTTAATTATGGGATACGAAAAAATGACATTGCCGATGACATTTTACATTGTATTCGCTAAGAATTGGAAATGGGCAAATTTCGGTTGATACTTCCAGTGGTTTGATATCAATTTCACCTCCCTTTTGTCAAATCACTTCAACGGAAGATGAACTCATCACGAATGTTTATCCGAACATTGGCCAAATTATCGTAACTGCGATAGCTTGAGTGCACGAGCAATTTTAGCTGCCAAAATTACCGATGTTAGTGATTTAAACTGGGATTCAAAGTCAAGTTCCGGGAGGTTTGCGCTCATATAAATCGATCGATCGTCTTGACAAGGAAGACGAAATCGTAAATTATCCAGTGGAATTTCCAAATACCATACCAAGCCTGCCCCAGCATCATTTGCGTCTTAAAGTTGGATCTGTCATTATTATGTTTCACAATCTTCATGCGCCGAAACTGTGTAATGGAACCCGAATGATTATGACGTAGTTTTCGAATACAAGGGACAGCCATTTCAGTTCAAACGTATTCAATTTCCAGGGAAAATTGCCCTTGCGTTGACAATCAACAGGACACAAGGAAATCGTTAAATGCTATGTTTTTCACACGGCCAGATATATGTGGTGTGTTGACGAGTTGGAAACCCATCTTCTCTATATATTTACGCACCAGAACAGAAATCAAAAAGTTATGTTTATTAAGTTGCGCTACATAAAAAAAATGTAGAAAAATCGTAAATAAATCATTTTCGACAGAATATAATTTCAACTTTTTTTCATTTCAAAACACATAATTTCACGCAGGGCAACTGCTGCGGGGTCAGCTAGTTTTACAATAAAAACGATTTCATTCATAACCGCAGGCGATAATTCCACAAGCTATCTCGCTTCATTCATAAAAACAGACGCCGTAACATCTCCCCGAGCATGCCTTTGCCAACAAACGTCTTTTCGCGACGATGGCAAATGCTAAAAATCATAAATTGAACAACTTTCTGATGCCTCTTCGCAGAAAGAAGTGAGAAAAGTGGCAACAACGCAGTTGTCGATTTATAATATTTATCTATTCTAAAATATTTTTCCGTGACTCGCAAAAATCTGCGTCAATATGCATTCACGCTCATACGTATACATATAGTACATACATATTTACGCACGTTTATAGGCAAAGCTGTTACAGCGGCAAGGGAAGCGTTGACAATCGGCGGCCATTCGTTTATTTTTTTCGGCACAGCTTGGATTTTCTATCATCACACAAGTGCTGAACACAATGAGCGCGACAAACTGCAAACGACATCTGTCAAATATTAGAATACACACGTTCTTAGGGACACAGTTATTGAGCCAGCTGCACAACTACATAACTTTGAATATTTTAATATTTGACAGATGTCGCTTACAGTCTGTCGCGCTCAATGTGTTCAGCACTTGACTCTTTGACAAAACGCCAGTTTCGGTCATTGGTTGACCGACAACGGAGATGCGAAAGATGCGTGCGACACTTGTTATTATGAATGTATGTACATATGTATGTGGCTCGAGTTTGCTTTCGTAAACATACAGACAAATGTGCCAATGAAATAATATATGTATGTACATACTTATATGCCATAGAAATTCTATTGGTGCAAATATGGAAATGATAACGAAATAATGCGAATATGCAAATTTCATGAAGCTCAACAATTTTCTTTGAAGAAAAATATAAATATAAATATAACTTTTTTGAAATAATTAAAAAACCAAAAAATATAATTAAATTATTTTTTACCTAATTTTTCACGATTTTGTAAAAAAATTAAAATTTTTATCATTTTTCTGAAAAAAATGGTTCATATGATACAAGATAAATCACGCATACATATGTGACTCAGAGAATGCTTCTTTACATTCTTTGTGTGACTTTGTATATTTTTCTTCAAAGCATTTCTCTTTATTCATTCTCGCATGAATTCAGTTGTTTTACATATATTTCTGCCAGAGAACGTGCTCATTTCTGCTAAATAGCAGCGAGAATGGTGAAATTCTGCATCGCAATCTTATAAGTTCTGTTAGTCGTCCAATCGAACATCATACAGAATTCAATTTGCACCTTCTCTATGTCTTTATGTTCTCTGTCTGAGTATACATATTGGTATGTAATCTCGTCTGTCGCGTGAGCACTAACGAATGCCCATGCAAAGAGCGCGTATAGTATACATACATATTTATATTATAAGAATACACGCGGAGTATATCTGTGTAAAATCTCATCTGTCGCGAGAATGGCTGAAAATGCTCACCCACAAAAGTGCCCAACGCACCATAAGAAGTTTTCACTTCAAAAATAATGAAAGTAGCCTTCAAGAATATGCTTGTGAAATACCTAAAAGAAAACAAATTAAGAGGAAAAGATCAATAGTGGTTTAGAAAAAAACACTCATAGAAAGCGACTAAAAATTGATTAAAAAAAACGTTTATTTTGGAATTAGAAAGAACATTTGAAATAGTCGATCGTGATATTCTGACTAGAAAACTTTAAACGGTGGTAATTCGTGAAAACGAGCTGAAGTAGTATCAAAGTTATTTGACAGATAGAAAGCAACAATTAGTCATAGATTCTTTCACAATGCTATTTCCTTATGGATTAGCACAAGGCAATAATATTACTGAGGTACATAAACGATATTATTGATACAGTAAAATATAATACTACAAGATTAAAATTTAATTGTTTGCAGATAATGCGCTACTTTGCACTAGTGGGATACATTACACCAGCTAGTTCAAAATTACAAAACGATGTTTTATATAAATTGTTATGTGCAAATATTTTAAAATTTAATGTATGTATGTAACAAAAACAAAATGCATGATTATTAATCGAAAAATTTCGAGCGAGCGTAATATATTTGAACTAGAAGTAAACAATGAAATAAAAGAACTTTTAAAATATCTAAAATATATAGGCATTATAATTAATAACAAACTTAAATTCGACGAACACAATTAAGTCAAATAATTATATGTGCAAATTGTTTTTCTCTATAACTTGTGAGCAGCTAACGGCACAACAGACATTTTTGGTATAGATGTTTTCTTGTAATTACTTTATAGTTAAGCATCATTTAAAAAGTTATGCCTACACAGTATTCATAGTACTGTTATTTTGAATGAAGTAAGTCGCAATTTACTTATGAAATATTTATATGTGCAAAATGAACTATTTGTGTTCTGACTGGTACCAAGTAAACATATTAGTAGATAAGGCATAGATTAAATTACATTTTTTTGAATTCCTTGTAAAAAGCCATGTGGAGCTGAATTATTATTATTGCACCAAGGGGAAAATTCTGCAATTCGTGCACCGTGCAAGGGTTTTGCAAGAGCAAGAGAATCCCCCTTATGAGTTTCAGGCAAATAAAAGAGGAAATTGATCTTAATGTCAAATAATAAGAAAATATTTATGCATTAAATATGAAAATCGAGTACTAAACCATGCCTTAGCAACGTCATAAAATACACGAATTGCATTTTATGAAAAATATAAATTTTGCGACGAAGAATTTGAGTCTGTGGTTTTCAATGACGAAAAGAAATTTAATTTGAATGCATCAGATGGTCTTCATAAATATTGGATTTGAGACGATAGCATGCCATACACACGTTCATGGCGGCAGATCGTTCATGGTAGGGGCATCAATTTCATCAAAAGGCAAGTCCAAAATATGCTTTGTACCAAGCAAGATTAATGCAGAAATCTACATTGATTTGTTAGAAAATAAAATCGAAGATCTGTGGGAATTCTTTTATGTATTTATGTATTTTTCAAGCAGTTTTATTTTCTTAGCAACTAAAACATGCAGTTTTGGCTAAATGGAATAAAATTGATATGTTCGTGCTAAAAAAGCTGCTGGAGTCCATGCCTCATCGTGTCCAATTGGTGAAAATATAATCTGTTATTTAAAAATTCAATACTATTTGCTTTATAAAAAAAAGATATGTCCTTGTATTGAAATATGCGCCGTTCATACATTTGCAAAACAAATTGGATTTATGAAAAGCTCTTCCATGAGATTAATTTTAAATGAAAAAAAACATATGTACCGTTGAGTGAAATGCTTATAACATTAAACTTGTTAAATATAAAGCAATTAATATGTGATCACACTATGACAAAATGTTGTAATGTACCGGAAAAGATAACCATTTATGTTGAATACATAAATGAAACGCATGACATTAATACAGGGAACAAAAATAATTCTAGGTTGTCATCATTCGCAACTGAAATAGATAAGCCTAATCTAATTTAAAAATATTTTAATTTTAGCAATGAACACTTACAAAAGTTGTGTTATTGTTGCTGTTTTTAAACTCCTTTCTTTTTCCATACTGTAAAACCTTAAATATGAACTGAAATTTCATAAATTTGTATTAAACTAGGCTTTGAGAGTAATAATAACACTTATTTACAGTAATTTTGCGACTGTGATATTACAGCCGCTGAGATGAGTCTGTTATGTTGATGGTGTCAATTTCGCGAGCAGTTTTTGCTATATACTATAGGCTATGTTCGTAAATGCATCATGACGCGCATCATGACGATTGCATAACAAACAGAACGTTCAGAAATGCAATATTGCAACACTGCAATAATCAAGCGTTCAAAAAAGCAACACTTCTATCAACTGTCATACATAATTTCTATCAAAAAATTGTTTACTGCATTTAACTACGATGTCTGACGAAAAGTAAGTGCAAAACTGTTTTATTTTAATTTTTGTATTGGAATTTAGTTAAATTATGTTAATAATAATTGTATAAATTATTATTTTTAAATTTTTAGTGAAAATCTCAGTAATGCGGAGACGCAGTTATTGCTGAGAGTACGGTTGAATATGTCCTCGGGAAACGACTTTATTGTTTTAATAAATGATTTGTTTTTAGGTATTTTTCTTTTTAAAGACAAACATTTGTACCTACATACAAATTTTTCTTTTTAACTTCAATACCCTTCTTTTTCTTAAATTTAAAGAAAATCTATCATTTCTTTGCTCACAAATTTCGTCTAGTGTTAGATTCAGCAAAATTTCCATTTTAGTACTATACGCGTTCAAAAATGCAAACAAATGTATCTGCAAATTGTCAAAAATTGTATAAGAAGTATCAAACGTCAAACTTGCAGTGTTGCTACTGTTGCTTATGCTGCAAGTCATGATGCATTTACGAACATAGCCATAGTATGCTGCCAGTTTATCTCGCAATCAAAGAAAAGAATTACTAAATTCACAAAGCTTATCGCAAATATTTTGCGTGTGTTGTTGGCGATCAAAATACGGAGTGAGCTCCTCACGTGTGTTGTCAAACTTGTGCTGAAAATTTATATAACTGGTTTCAAGGTAAACCATATTTTTATGGTTCCAATGATTTGGCGAAAACCGACGAACTATTGCATCAACTGCTACTGTTGTATGATAAAAGTGTCTAGTTTTTAATGAAAAACAACCTAATATTGAATATCCAGAGACTCCCTCCTAGCAACAATATCTGTTCCTCACTGGAACAAGGCTTACCTGCTCTAGCTCGCCCAGTAAATTGGGATATGATGATGAAGGAGAACCTACTCCTACCTACTCCTCCAAATACAACCAACAAAGGACCCCATGTAATTGAACAAGCTGAGATCTTCACTAGTCCATAAATCATTTTGAGCTATTGCGTTGCCTGGCATCAGGAACGAAAGTAATAATGTTAAGGTTCCGTAACCAGGTGCTACCCTCATTTTCACCATGCAAGATCAAATTTGTGTTTTTATTAGTTCAAATGATGTTTTGGAAAGATAGGGCTTTGCGATAAGCTGAAGGCGGTTTTGCTTTACAATGACAACAAAAGGCACTCTATTCATCTTGCACACGTAGAAAGAAGCTTACGAAAGTATATCACAGATTCAATAAAAGAGTGTCCTCAGAGAAGTCGATTTATCGCAGGCCAGGCTAAGGACATACCTATCATTGATCGCAAAAAAGATTTGTTACCAACATTACTTATTAACCTTGGGTTGATGAAAAAATTTTTGAAGCCTTGGATAAATGCGGAGATGCATTAAAATACCTTAAACAAATTTTTCCTAAGCTAAGCGATGCCAAGATTAAAGAAGGCATATATGTAGAATGTTCCAAAAGTACTAGAAGATGAGAAATTCTATCAGACATTAAGTAATCTTGAATTGGCTACGTGGAAGTCATTTAATACAATTTTTCTGAATTTTTAAGAAATAGAAAAGTAGAAACCTAAGTAAAACTTGCAAAAGAATTACTAGAGCACTGTTGCAAATTTCCCTCCTATAACAATTAACATTCTTTCCTGTAAAATAGGGTGCGGTTAGCGATGACGAAAGAAAAAGGTTTCGGCAATGATGGGAGATTACAGTTGGTTCCTTATGAGGAAAATCGAACAGCACTATAAGCGAAAGTCAGCATTTGCGAAAAAAAATTGTCTACAATAGATTTATTATAAATTTATTTTGGATCCGTTGTTATTTTTAAAATAACTATTTTATTTCAAATTAGTATATAAATTATACGACAACCTCAGAAAAAATGCATGCACTCTATAACACAAAACAATCTGTAAGTGATAGAAAATAAAAAATATAATGGGAAACACAAAAAAGAATGTCCGTTTATGCTGTAATATGTCATGCCTTTGCAAATATATCAACCCAACCTTTAACATAGGTACTTATGTATGTATACCTGCCAATTTACTCTTATTTTAATTTTTGGAATAATTTTTATGTAAAGCCTCTCTAAAATATTAAAAATTAGATGTTAATATTTATTAAATAATAACAGACGATCGAAAATTGATTACTCCAGTTAATGTGAATGGTATAATAACTCCCATCTTCTTGGTTTATACATTATCTTAAACTAATTAAACGAAAAAAGGACGATTAATACGTGAAACTTTAATGAAATGGAATACATTTTCTTTATCTCAGTAAATTTTGTTTGTAAATCAGCGGGAAAGACCTTTTGAACATACATGCACATCATAAATCCATTCTAAAACAATGTACTGATATTAATATTTAGTCAAGTTCAGTATAGACTTTTGTCCGCTGAAAAAACTTCCACGCCTTAATAATACATCATAGCTAAAGCGTACCCTAAAAATCTTACAAATTTTATTATTGTACTTTTATATTAATAAACAATATTTATTAAATAAAGAAATTAGAAGAGTTTACTAATAAAATCATATTTTAAGAGAAAAGCTATGTATATCTACAAATGCATATTGAATTTATAAAAGTGTTGCGTAGAATCAATATGAAGTGTTCAAAAACTAAGTTTTAAGTAAACTGATCTAGTAAATTGGATATGTAAAAATGTTTGATAGCATTTCATATATGGTAAATTAAGTGCATAGATGTAGTGATGTATTAATTTTTAGTTCTTATATTATGAAATGTTAATATTTAAAATATTTATTAATAAAAGACATTGTCTTGCTGAGTCTTGTTATTGCCATTATTATATTAAACATTAACTAAAATTAATAGTTGAAAGTTAACATATTTTTACCTTTTTCACAATGCCAGTAATTACATGTATCTATTATGAAGTTCTAACACATCATGGATAGCATTTATGTACTTCACGAAAAAATCCAATGCACATAGCTCAACAAATATTCGTCTTTCTATTTATTTTAATATATTTTATTGAAGCCCTTCATTAATCTTTGAACTAACATTAATAAAATAATTTACGATACAATCATTCCTTTTAATAAGTATAATTAATGCCACCTTATAAATTTTTTGAAATGTTTTTATTTTCACAGAAATTGATTTCTTTAAAGCGCAGTCGCGTAATAGGGATAATACATTATTAGTATACTTCATATATGTATGTACATACATATAAATGCATACTACCCTTAGAGCATGCTCAGTACCATGTCATATTTATGGTCTTACAAAGTTGCAATTTGTAAATTTACCATCTAAAGGTAAACTTATGAAACAGATAATGAGAGTTTCGTTATTTCTAAGATAAACAAGAAGAAATGTCTTTGAAAACCTTATGAGCACTGATGCTCTACGAACATTACAAATTCTTAAAAAAAAATTCTGGTAGTAATAACTATTTTTTTATTTTAAACTTCCTTTTGTTTTTTTAAATAATATAATTATATTATTGCACACAAAAAAAACTTATGATATAGGCATAATCCACTCAATTGAGATACATATTATATGTGACATAAATTAATAAAATTCAAAAGTTACTATATTGGGTATAGAAGGGAAAAGTCAAACCGAGAATCGGAAATCATTATATTTAGAGTATTGGAGCTTAGATCACAGTCTAAATCAATTAAATTCATATTTTGCGTTAAATAATAATGGTTGTTTCAATATATTTATTTCAATGGACCTCAATAAGGCAACGGTACACGTTTGACAATCAAAACGATTATGCTGAAAAATAATGGGTGAACTAATTTCCAACCGCAGATTATGTGTGTGTATCTAGATAATTTACAAATAAAATTTGAAAACTTATATATTAATTTTCATCAACAATAATAAGTGTTTTAAAATACTTCTCATCGCCAGTCAAGAACTGTTGCATCTGGAAATTAATTTCGTTAACATCTACATTTTTAACGCTAATGTAATCCGATTATTTAGTGTACTTGTAATTAATTTTAATTTCCTGAAGAATACTGTCAATTAATCACTTTTTTTTCGTGAACCGCTGTGCAGAAATTGTCTGACTATTTAATGTAATGCGTGTGTGGCTGCAGTTCTATAAACATCCTTACGGCATTACTTCTTTTAACCCTCATCGAGACCCTCGGGTCTGGCCAGGCATATTTTGTTTTTAAATGTTATTTAAATATATTTAGAGTGTAGCAAACGACTTGCGCTTCCAGGAAGCTTCCTAGAATTTTATTGTCTATAGAATTCAGAAAAAAAATTCAAGGATATCGTATCGAAAAGGACGAAAAAAGGATATTCTAATATTACACCTTAGTGCACCAATGGTGCTTGGCTAGACCCCATATATTTTGTATGATGTATGAAAATATATGAACTTTGGTATGTTTCTATCACTTCGCAAGGTTGATTTATCTGTTTTCATGTTCGTTACATGTCCAAATTGGTTTGTATCTTTATCTAGGTCAAATACTTTAGACGCTAGAGCGTTTTAAAGGTTAAGAAAAATGCAATTTTTCTCAAAATGTTACATTTTTTGTGAACGCTATTGCCACGCCCCTGATAGGGATAGAGGGGAGGTTGAGGGCTTTCCTGAAAGCCCCAGGGGTGAAGTAACTCGTTAAATAGGTTTGATCACCCCGGCCCCATACCCCCCCAACTGTAGGGAAACAAAAGGGGGGACATGGTGAAAACCCATTTTCGCCTATTGCCACGCCCCCGGTGGGGCCTTGGGGGCGAATTATACATTTCCTGAAAGCCTATTACCTATTTATGGTGCAATTTATTTGACCCACCTAGGTCAAATACTTAGCCGCTAGAGCGATTTAAAAGGTTAAAAAAAAATGTAATTTTGATTTCAGTCAACCAAATCGAGAGGTAAGAAATTTCAAAAATGTATCTATATTGTACATATATAAGCGTAAATACAACACGTATTTCCATACAAATGTGTGTAAACATCACTTGGCCTATCCAAGCACCATTGGTCTCGACTAAGTGTATCAGACCGTTGGTCTCGACCAGGGTTAAATGGTCTAAATACTCAAAATTCAAAAGGAACAATGATAATACATCAACCGCTTGCTTTTTGAAACTGAGTATAACCAGATATGTAGCAATAGCCGAACTAAGCTGTAAATAATAAAAAGACAAATAATAATGTTTATATTGATTTAAGTCTATTCAATATTTATTAACAACTAGCTGACCCGGCGAATTTCGCACCGCCTAATTATTGGAGGCATATTTAGTAAGTCACAAGCACACGACACAATACTTGTTTAATTTTATTGAAATTTGCTGCTTTTAGATTTTTAGGAATATTAAAGAAATATAGTATTGATGCACAGCAAAGAGACGTTAACATTTCAAGTGACATTTTACCATAGACAATTTTTTTTGAGTGAATACTGACAAATATTTACACTATAACTATCAAACTACATCTGTCGTTTTTTTTTTTGTTTGACGATGGCCATGGTTAGGAAAAGAAGAAGAACTACATCTGTCATCGAGAAAATAAAGAGTTCAAACAACTATAATATAGTTATAGTGAAGCAATATATCCCTCAACTCCTTAAAATGCATTGTCCGTTTTGTAAAAAGTGGATGGAACGGCAGAAAAAAAATAATAACTGTCCAGATTGTATTAAATTATTATTAAGATGCGACGAATACAACAACATAATCGCTGTTACCTTCAGATTTTGTACCAAGTGTGGTAAGAATGTAGAACGAATAATACGCGTGAACAGGGCAAAAGTACAGTAGTAAAAATATATTAAAGCAAAAGCTGCTATCTAAACCAAAACACGTTTCTACAATACCATCTTCATCATCTGAGGAGACATTCTGTGAATTAAATTTATCGGCCGAAGACATACAGGACATTGAAGTTATTGAAGACAGCCAAAAGCCCAACATCAAGAATGTTCTGGTAGATATTGATGTAATTGAAGACAGACAGCAGCTCAACATTGATAATGTTCTGATCGAATCAAATTTGTCCGAGTCGCCTAGTACTTCCACCATATTATCATGTCCTGGCGAGCCAAGTGGTTCCCAAGTAGATGAAGCCAAGTTGATGGAAATAAAGAGTTACTAATACACGTTGACATTAAGGATCCAAATGCACATATTATATACATATTAAGTCATTTATTTATATTTATACACTTCATATACAAAAATTTAAAATTTTCTTGGATGTGCTCGTTTCTGGACTGTGAACATGATAAACAATTCTTTGCTTAAATTAAATACAACACAGTTATGATCATATACAGTTAATTAATATCGTCCTTTCTGGTAGACAATCAGCCCTATTCTGCATTTCGATTACGTTCCCGCTCTACGCTCCGTCTGAATCGAAAATAGGTATTCTGAGTTACGATTGGATTGAAAGAAGAAGAGGAAGAGCTGTAGCTCTTTCGAAGTCAGCTGTTTGCCTTGAAACGTGTAAAAATGAAACACAACAAAGCAAAAATACACAAATTATTGTTGGTTTATTAAAATAAAGAAATTATATCGCGTTTTTTTTTTTTAAACACTAAAATGGAATCAGTAGCGGCAGCGATATTACTTGAGGAGGAGAGCAATGCATTATTCAAAATATGCCCTACATTACTCTATTAAATAAAAACAATTGCATTCATTGCATTTTACAGCTCCTATATTAAAAAAGTAAATGCTTTTATTTCATTTCACAGCTCGTTATATAAATGAATAATAGTAAAATAAATAAAAGGCTAACAATTAAAAAATGACTACTTTGAATCCGGCTTATAATTTGGACCCAATCTTAGCATTTGCATTTTTATTTCTACTTTTTCCTTCACTAGCTCTTCCTTAATTCTATTGTGTCGCTTCTGTTCTTCAGGTTGCTTCACTGCAGTCTCCGCCAAAGTTTCTAGAGAACGATTCATGTGTCGTAAATATGAAGTAACTTCTTCCATTTTACCAAAGGCAGCTTCATTGAATTTTTTCGTCTCTGCATAACATTCTTTTTGATTTGTATCTGTTGCTTAAGTAATGAAGAAGTGCTCTGCTTGTCTGCTCTCGCCTCTCTATTTTGGATGCTAGCTCTACTGGTTGAAGGGATATCATCCGTTTCCAAACCCGTCAAAGCTATCACCTTTTCATCAAGTGGGCTTATGCGTTGTAAACGGCAAGGACCTCCACCGGTGCTCATCCTTTCTTTTTTGTTATGCGATAATTTTCGCTTCATGTAGCATTTCCAGTCAATCCAGACCTGCACGAAAACGCTAGATTTAACTTAATTTTTTTAAATTAATTGTAGGTAATACCTTACCTTTCTCCATGTATTGGAATTTTTTGTTGGTGGGCCAAGTGCATTTAAATTCCTTGCAACCTCCTCCCAAAACTCCTGTACTTCTTCCTTCGGTCGCTTTTGGAAACCCTGCGCAATATCTCTTTTCGTGGCCATCATATCATACAATTTTTCGTATTGCTCTGCCGTTGTTACTTTTGACCTGCAAACATATCAAAATATATCATTTAAGCACAAACAACCAAGGACACCACCATTATGTCTTTTACAACTATAATCTTAAAGTTTTACTTACATATTTGAGGAAATTATTTTATCCAAATGCACGAAAATGAATATATAACGGCTTTCCGCCAACAAAACTTCAACGTACAAAAACGTAATTACGATCGCAATGCAGAATACATAGAATTGGAATTTTCGAAATTGAATCGAAACGCAGAATACCAAAGTTGCCAATCGGAGAAAATTTCGATTCGAGTAGAAATGCAGAATAGGGCTGAATATTTTTAGTTTTTTTTTTTGCGGTGCGTAAATAAATAAGGATGTTGGTTTTCCGACACGCGAACACGCAACGTATAATTGTCCATGTGCGAAACAGGGAAACTCTAAGTTTATTCCGCAAACTTGCAACGATTGGCCTTGCGATTTATTTATGGTGATCGCAAACGCCAGACGCACGGGAAATTGCAACCTCTTAAAATCAAATGGCAAATCCGTTGGAATCATAGAAATTCGTGGGATTAAGACATCCTCTCCTTTGTATTTTCCTTTGATTATTTTAGCTTCGATGATGTTATTCATAAGTTTCTTCACAACCAATCTCGTTCCATTGCAAAGTCGAGGTTGATTAATATTACGCAGCATGATGACAACTGACCCTACTTTTAATTTCAAATTATATGGTGGTAGTCCAGGCAAGTCCAATGAATTTAAAAATTCTGTAGGGTAGTTGACTACGTCATCCTGGTTTGTGGCCGTGTCAACTGATTTGTACGTAAACAACTCTCCTGGAAGGAAATTCTGAATGGTAGCATTGAGATCATCGACATCTTTGTTTTTTGCTGCCAATATTGGTCGTTCACTTAGCCAATCGTGGTTATTATATTGTTGTTTAATGTCCGGAAAAACACGCTGAATAAGCTCCATTTTCGATTCTGTGAAGTGACAGAAATCTGTGGGAAAAGTCATTAATCCGGTCGAGCTGTCAACTGCGACCTTATCATTGCCAATATCCAGCAACTGCTTCGAAAACACAGTCGCGGTTTGATCTTGTTGCAATAACAATCGCATGTTAGTAGTTAATTGTAGTGTCTTTATGTGCCGCCACAAATTTGATGAATTTAGACATGCGTTTATTTCGTCAGCAACAGTCGATCGAGGGATTACTGGAAGAGTTTGACGAAAATCACCTGACAACAGTATCATAGCTCCACCAAAAATGTTTTGGTTATCACGTAAATCTTTTAACGTCCTATCTAGTGCCTCCAGCGACCTCTTGTGGGCCATTGTGCATTCGTCCCAAATTATCAATTTGCATACTTGGAGAGTCTTCGCCATAGCGCTATTTTTGGCAATGTTGCAAACTGGTGTTTCGTTGATATGCATGTTTAATGGTAATTTTAAGGCTGAATGTGCAGTTCGTCCGCCTTCTAATAAAGTTGCTGCTATTCCAGATGAAGCCAACGCTAGGGCTACCTCATTTTGCGATCGGATCTTTTCTAATAGCAATGAAATTAGGAACGTTTTCCCAGTACCCCCACGAGAATCAAGAAAGTAAATCCCCCAGACCCACTGTTTACAGCTTGTGTTAAACGATCGTACGCAATCCTTTGTTCTTCGTTCAATTGCGGAACAGTTGTGCGAACTGCTTCGGTCATAGCTTGAGCATCGTACTGGAGTTCTCTTTGCAACTCATGGTTTAATGCATCTTGCATAGCACGATTGGGTGCTGTCAGGCCCAAACACGGCAATACTTTATTTGCCATCAACAAACACATATCTTCTATTATGATCGATGTGTCATTGTAAATCTCTGCCGATTCAAAGTTTCACAACGCACGCGATGCAACACATCCTCAGACACGTCATCCCTATATTTCATCCACAAATCATTCGGATTTGAGGGGAAACATGTCGATATTATAATCGCAAACAGTGTGCGAATTTGATGCGGCGATGAAGATATCACGGAATCCTTGAGCGTATCATCCCAATGCGAATCGTTTTCAAGCAACCGTAATAATTGACACGCCTCACGGTAAGTCGCACACAGATGTCCATCAACTGTTCGCAATTGTTGAAAAGATGTCGGACCAGGAACATTCACCAATAACAATCTAAGATAATAACATTCATCGTTAATAGGATGTACTGTATATATACGGCCTATAGCATCTGTGGCAAATACATTTTCATATCCTTCAAGTGGTGTTCCTTGTTTACGACGCTGAAAAGACTTTGATGATGCGTTCCATGTGTAGTAGCGCGGCATATAAGCATACAGCAAAGTGCGAGCGAATTGATCAGTTGCACAAATTGAGAAGAAACCTGTCAATGTGGTCACAGGTGGACGTGCCGCTCTATCCACAGCGTTGTTTGGGTTGAAATACACTCGTTGTCCATTTTCTAAATGAACTGCCAAATGCAATACAGTGGGATGTCTTTCATGAATTGCAAACCAAAATATGCGCCAAATAGCCTCATTGCTGCTTACATAGTGACCCATCTGATAGTGAGACACTTCATCATTTGTGTTTGTTACTGCGAACATGGCCATGTCGCTACCTTTGTTAACATATTTACATATGTACTTTATGGATTTCACAGAGTTACAAAATTCCACGTTGATGTGAGCTTCAAAAGTTTTGGACAATATGGGCGAGAACGGCACAATCCAACGATTGTCTACATGAAAATCTTGTCCTTTTATCTTGACATCTACAGATCGTCCACCGTTCTCAACTGATCGCCGACGATACAATACAATGGGTAATCATCGATTCCCGAGATGGTTTCAGCAAGCAAGTTTCTCGGAGCAAGCAAGTTTCTCGGGTACCGTTTGGAGCACTTGCCGTCGATCATACAAGGTGAACTGTTGTTGAAAACTCCGCAAGGTCCATGTATCATGTGTTTAGTTACTATCGTATGCAATTTTGGGTCAACCGTTTCATCAGGAATTTCGGCTGAAATAATGGAATCAATTTCTTCTGGCCTTATTTTGTCAACCAACCAGACTAATATGTGAGCATGTGGCAAACCACACTTTTGCCACTCAACAGAGTACATCCAACAACGTACACACGATGCTTTGTAATGAAATTCATTAAAGATTTTAATTTTTGCTTGTAAACTCTGGCTGTGATGTCATGCCTATCAAGTGGTGTTTGGTTGTGTAGCAGTTCTTTTTTTATTTCAATCCATTGTGGGTTACAGGTGAATGTAATAAATAGGTCTGGACGGCCATACGTTCGAACATAAGACATCGCATCTTGAGCGTACTCGTGCATGTGGCGCGGGCTTCCGATGTAAGTGGCCGGTAAAATTGTCATTCTTCCTACATTATTTACATTGCCGTCAGCATTGATTGCATCGCGAAGATGAATGTACTCTTCAGATCGAAGCTGCTGTTGGTTAAGACGGATGTATATCAATCTTTCAGTCTCAATTTTGACGTACATGTCCACTGCATACTGATGAAAGAGCCGTTGACCCATCAAAATGTGATTTACTTCACCTTCCCGGATCATGAGTCTGTATGCACAATAATTCATGGCACTGACTTTTTTGTGTGTATCAGCACCTGGAAGTACATATGATAAAAAAATACATTTATATATTGAACATATAAAATATGTTATTTTGTATAATCTAATTACCTGTTGTTGGATTAACCATTTTGATATTAAAATGGTACCCATCTTCTCCCTGCCAGAAAGTTAATGGGTATTGTAAAGCATCATAAGCTCTATGCGTTTCATATACACGTTTCAATTCATTGTTCCGGCGATGAAGTACAATATCTCTTGATTGCAAATTCTCTCCAACAACGACAATAGCCACTTCATCTATTGTCGGTGAATTAAACCTCCTTGCATGCTCTCCAGCATGTGTTTTGTCGGCTCTTATTACAATATTATGGCTGTCTGATGGCATCCGATCCAGTGCCATTTTGAACATCTTCACTAATTCATTATTCTCGTGGGGAAATGTTTGCAGTTGTTGGACAATGATTCGCTTGACGGTTGGATTATGACCACAACGTGTATCAACTTCCACATCTTGATTGCCCATAAAATAAATTTGCAAAAATTTTTGATCTGCATCTGGCACTGGCAGCATTGCCCACAGTAGGTGATGAATTTGTCCTTGTATCTGTAATTGTTTAAGAACTGGTTAAATTAATTGTGATACAAATACAAATTAGAATTTCACTAAAACAATTATGGTATACTACCTTGAAAGTAGGCATGAACCCGTCTTGTACTACATGCGTTGCACCAAACGATGTCATTTGGAAGCAATTATTATATTTTTGGATGTTAGCCAAGAAGTGTTTAGACTCACTTTCCATCCCATTAAGTAATGAGTGTAACGGTTCAGGTGGTGGAACCAATTGAGGCAATTGTACATTGCCACCAGCACAACATAATCTTGCAGGTTCACTACTGTACTTTTATTTACAATGTTGACAAATAATTGACATTTCTCCAATCGTCACAGATTTGTCGGCACTATAATCAAATTCCGGATCGTAGGAAAATGCTCCTCGATCGAGGTTTACAGGAGTATTGCGTCTGCGAAATCGATTGAATTCGTTATCCCGTGCTCGATGCTGTTGTGATCGATGTGCACGAACTCGTTCCATTCTCCCCCTATCCACTTGATAGTTATTTACTCTTGAACGTAATTCTCCCATACTTGTACGACTGTTATCATTATCAGCATCTCGCTGGTCATTAGTGCGGTTGGAGCGTAAAGTAGCTCGTTGCACATTTACACGACTTCGACGACCTATGTCAGGTCGTTTTCTTTTCCTCGGCATTGTAAGCAGCGAGAAGAAAATCACTTTTAGCAGTATTTCAATATTTCTCCAATTAAATGTTTCTTTTTTTTAACATGAGATGACAAAACCAAGGATGTTAAAGTAGGGGCGCAGCAAAAAGTCTCTAAATTTATGGACAAAACAATGTAACGTTCGGATACACGTGCTTTTTACATGAGATGACAAAACAATAGAACGTTCGGATACACTTATTACTTACTTATTACTTTCTTATTTCTCCAATTAAATGTTTCTTTTTTTTAACATGAGATGACAAAAACCAAGGATGTTAAAGTAGGAGCGCAGCAAAAAGTCTCTAAATGTATGTACAAAACAATGTAACGTTCGGATACACGTGCTTTTTACATGAGATGACAAAACAATTGAACGTTCGGATACACTTATTACTTTCTTATTTCTCCAATTAAATGTTTCTTTTTTTCAACATGAGATGACAAAACGAAGGATGTTAAAGTAGGAGCGCAGCAAAAAGTCTCTAAATTTATGGACAAAACAATGTAACGTTCGGATACACGTGCTTTTTACATGAGATGACAAAACAATGGAACGTTCGGATACACTTATTACAGGGCATCTCGACAGGATAGAATTTATAGAATACTAACTATTATTGCCATTGCCAAATCTGTATGTGGGCATTTGCTATCATGATATAATCATTTGCGCAAAGCGTAGGGTAGGTAGGTTCGAGATGATGTAGCGTATGCTTTGAGCTCTTGAAAAATTTATTTTATCATTTGCGAAATGCCGTCGGGTAGGTAGCTGATGTAGGGCACGTTTTGAGCTCTTGAACTCCTTAAATCTTTTGTGTGGAACATAAAAAAAAGGATAGATATCCTTTTGTTTACAAATGTATTTGTGGAAAAAATAAGATAATAACAAAGGATAAAGATCCTTTTTTTTACAAATGTATTCCTGGGAAAAATAAGAATTTATATTTTTGGACTACTATATAATAATTGTGGCATAACTTATACCAATTAAAATAACTAATTTAAAATGAGAAATGATATTTTGATTTATGCTTGTATAAGTTTATTAAATTTAAGACTTCCCAACCCAATTTGTATAATATTTCTATAAATTAACAATATTAAACTAAATATTAAATGTTATTTTGAAAACTTTATTTTTATAATATAACACAACCGTCTTAACTCGCTCTTCTAATTTTCATATTACCGAAATTAAAATGCTGTCGGCATATATGGAAATGGAATATGTTGCCTCTTCGAAATTTTCATATAAATGAAAACTGCGCTGTTAAACTGCTGAAGAGACAGCTTCTAGCTTACGATATATGGCAAACTATGTAGTATTCTATATCTAGTAAGCAATGAGCAATGTGGAGTCTGCACAGGCAGAGATGCCCCGTTATTATAATAAAAGTATTTTTGAGAGTTGGTAACACTGTAAGGTTGGCACCATCAAACATGTCAACACATTAATTATATTTATATTTCGAAATTAAAATAATAAATTTAAAATGAGAAATGATATTTTGATTTATGCTTGTATAAGTTTATTAAGTTTAAGACTTCACAACCCAATTTCCATAATATTTCTATAAATTAACAATATTAAACTAAATATTAAATGTTATTTTGAAAATGTACTTTATTTTTATAATATAACACAACCGTCTTAACTCGCTCTTTTAATTTTCATATTACCGAAATTAAAATGCCGTCGGCATATGTGGAAATGGGATATGTTGCCTCTTTGAAATTTTCATATAAATGAAAACTGCGCTGTTAAACTACTGAAGAGACAGCTTCT